>NC_056729.1:1900703186-1900758186 GCF_019279795.1 Protopterus annectens
TAAAACAATCATTTTGTATCTGAAACACCTAAATGTTATAAGAAACAGAATAAGCAATGATAATGCTACAAGTATAAGCTATTTGGGCAAAACAGTGAAGTTCTTTCCTTTGTACTGGCTGTGGGTATGTTTTGCCCTGCAAAATCTGACATTTCTACATGAAAGTCCCACCTTGGGCAATTGAAAAGATGGCGACCCTATAATAGGTATGCGATAGCATGACTCAGCCGATGGATGTGGGCCCCAAAACCCAATTACTTGTCTGTATCGAAGAGTCTCGGTTCCCATGTATCAGCCAGATGGGAGCAGATTGTAAGAGGAACACACAAATAATATGAATAAATAACTTGACAGGCCACCGATTCCATACAGTCAAACTGCATGCCGTCGCCTAATGGGCAGCCATTCCCGATACTGTAGGCATGCAATCCGATGTAATAGGCATCACAAGGTAATATTGTGGTCCTCGCTCCCACCCAGGGATGTGAGTGTCAGATGCAAGCACCAATGTTGGTGCATTTGCAAGTGCAGGAGCGAGTGGGTGTAAGCCTGTTTGGCTACCAATGTATGCGAGTATTGCACTGGTAAAGCAATGTAGAAGATAACCGAGTGTAAGAAGCTGTAACCAGAGGTTAGCATTACTTAACACCACACAAACCCATGGACTCCCTCTCACAACTGCTTTAATGTGCCTTACTCCCTCCATATCCAATGGCCTTGTTCTGCCCTGCAACCAAATAAACGTCCTCTGCAAGGCTCGGAACCAGGACCCTGCACATACAGCTAATGTGATTTACCAATACGCCATGGCAGATATACAGACAACAGACAGTACCACAAACATATTATACAGCGCAGTCATTCAACAGTATAGGAATGTATCCCACCATGTAGATGTGTATGTGAGTGTTTATGTCCAGTATATAGGTACACATATATAGAGATATATCAGGAAAATACCATGTGGCAACAAAGCATCACAAATGAATGAAATGGGAAACACCAGCAACGCCTGTATTATGTAGTGGTGTTGCTCTATGTGATCTCAAGACTCCCTCAGACAGACATGTGTCAGTCATACACACAAATAGTTGTACATTGGCTGTATACATCACTCTGTGCATGTAATGTACATTAACACAATAGTACCTGTCCAATCATTATGTGTGAACAGTACTCTTGCAAGGTGCTGTGTGCAACATCATCATCATGATAAAGGTAAATGGGGTAACCGTAGAGTGACCAGTAGTGTTGTGTGTACAATGGGGTCGTCTTCATCACATGTACCTGGGCCATTTAGGAGTGATGTGCATACCAGGATCGTGGCACTGAGGGACAGGGGTGAGGATAACAGGAGTATGTTGTGATGCATATTATAAGGGTTACATGTGTCCAGTGGGCACGTGTGTGAAGTGGACAGCTATGTATAGGGCAGATGTTGTCCTACGAGCCGATTGGCCTTATGTTTCAGTAGAGTGAGGGTCGGATGTGTGGGAAGGTGAGTAGATATGGCTGTGGAGGATAGGTAGGGTAGGATCACAGACAAGACAGCATACAGGGTTTGTATATGACACATGGGGGGGATACACCCCAGACTGGGATGGGTGTTTGGCATTCACAAGCCCATGGGAACAGTGGGACGGAGGTCCCCAGCCATGGGCAGCTGCCACTGCACCTACACAGCTGCAAAGGAGGCAGGAGGGGCAGCATCACCCTGTAAATGTGACACTCTGCCCTTGAGCTTGCTTATCTGTCTTCAGAACCCCTTAGTGAGTCCCCAACGCAACACGTCCGGGACCGCACAACAGCAGACATGTACCTGTCTGGTCCTGCTCCCAGGGGGCACATGCCCCATCCTCAGTGGTGGTACCACCAGAAGGTGGTGCAGAGCCAACCGAGGTTGATGGGTTGATGTCCAAGGCTCTGCCCCAGATGTGATGGTGCCCGGTGCCATAGTCAGCTGAAGTGGGACAGGGGGTTCTACCGGGACCTCCCAACCCATTCAGCCTATGGTGTTGCAGTTTAAACCCACATATGGCTTAGTGATAGACAACAGCATACATGATTACCTACAACAGTATGCATACATATCACCATCAACCCAACACAACAGATGGTATACATTTGCAGAGGGAGCACAACACATGCATATATACTTCATGCCATCTGCACAATATGTAGTAGACGTGTGACCGCAGCTATGAACAGTTGCCAATTATTGGTTTGTCACTGGGAACCCCAGACAGTGTCTGTCATACTGCTGTTTCATGTGACATATGTCTAGTCAGGGATAAGATGGCAGTAACACATCCCTATCATCATGTACTGTCTGCAATCCTCACACTATGCTCCTGCTGTGCACAGATGTGTGTTCACTGTGTAATACAGGAAACAAATGGTTCCACACACTGACCAGTTCACAGATGGCCCTACAGATGGGTGTCCCTCACGAACAGAGTACTGTCATGTCTGTATTAACACATGCAGAATAGCCATTACCACACACAACTGTTAAACAGGCAGTAGTCTCAATGCAGCTTAGCTACACTTACATGTTGTTGTCATGTGTGGCACATCACCCTCCTGTCTTTAGGCTATTTCCCACTGTATGATATTTGAGGTACATCCAGATATCATCTGTGATGCCATTCAGAACACCACATCCAGGTACCACTCACAGCCACTGTCATGGCCAAATGCCAAAATGTTTTTCCTAGATAGTGTACTGTGTTTATCATGTGAATGGCTATGGGAACACCGTCACAGCTGTTCCACATGCAATCAGCTAGACGAGGACTGCAGTAGGTGCAGAGGCCATCACCTGATCATGTCCATCACTTACAATACACATGCTGCTGCTTATCAGGTGTACATCACATCCACCAGAGAGTGTGTGGTGGACAGGCAAAGTACACCAGAGAAGGGCTTGGAGACTAAACCCTAAGCATCGTTTGCCACACACCTAACACTACAGGGGTCAAACCCCTGACTTACTAGTCATTACTATTACATGTGCATGAAGTTATTACATGTGCCACAAAGCCGACATGTTGCTGTGCTGTAAGAACATATATGTGTGTAGGTGAGAGACATCTCCAACAGAGATATAGTAGACATACATTAGGTGGCACACATGGCTGTCCATGTGAACGGATGCCATTGTCACCACAACTACACTCTCTAATGGACTCACATTGACACTCTTTGCCAGGGCCACAAATACACAACCTAACTACTTAGTTTGCCACACTGCAGTAATGCACAGGACTACATGCATCACAGGGGATATCTGGGGGTTCTATGGGCTAGGGCATGTGAAAGTGTTTGACATCTGTTGGTATGTCAGTGAGGGTTATACTGAGAGTGACTGTGGTTGGGAGCATCATAACCCACATGCAGATACAAGGTGCCAGTACTGACATGCATGTATGCATTGCTTCATGGGTGTGTAGTGGTTGGCTGTGCTCCCACCTAAACCCTCCTAGAACTAGTGTTATAGGAGGAAAGGTGGTGGAATACAAGTAATGAATAATGACAACATGTAAGAGTCATAAACAGCATCTACCTCAGACAATGTGTAAGAATGCATATGCTCTGGGTCTGTCAATGTGTCAGGTTAATAGCACCAAACTTCTAAATGTGTCCGTGATGTTGTTATGCAGTATCTCTGATTCAGTGTTCATTCTTCCCCATTCATATGAGAGGTCTGATAGTCACAGAAAGTGCATATTCTGCTGACTACCTTAGAAAGATGATAGAATAATAGGTTAGGGTTACCACCTGTCTACCTTTGTGAGGGACAGTCCCATTTGGGCAGTTGTGTCCTGCAAAATATTTGAAAATATAGCAAATGTCCTGAGAATTTAGGACAAAGATTTCCTATATTGTCTGTAGTAGTTGCATAAAACAATCATTTTGTATCTGAAACACCTAAATGTTATAAGAAACAGAATAAGCAATGATAATGCTACAAGTATAAGCTATTTGGGCAAAACAGTGAAGTTCTTTCCTTTGTACTGGCTGTGGGTATGTTTTGCCCTGCAAAATCTGACATTTCTACATGAAAGTCCCACCTTGGGCAATTGAAAAGATGGCGACCCTATAATAGGTATGCGATAGCATGACTCAGCCGATGGATGTGGGCCCCAAAACCCATTACTTGTCTGTATCAAGAGTCTCGGTTCCCATGTATCAGCCAGATGGGAGCAGATTGTAAGAGGAACACACAAATAATATGAATAAATAACTTGACAGGCCACCGATTCCATACAGTCAAACTGCATGCCGTCGCCTAATGGGCAGCCATTCCCGATACTGTAGGCATGCAATCCGATGTAATAGGCATCACAAGGTAATATTGTGGTCCTCGCTCCCACCCAGGGATGTGAGTGTCAGATGCAAGCACCAATGTTGGTGCATTTGCAAGTGCAGGAGCGAGTGGGTGTAAGCCTGTTTGGCTACCAATGTATGCGAGTATTGCACTGGTAAAGCAATGTAGAAGATAACCGAGTGTAAGAAGCTGTAACCAGAGGTTAGCATTACTTAACACCACACAAACCCATGGACTCCCTCTCACAACTGCTTTAATGTGCCTTACTCCCTCCATATCCAATGGCCTTGTTCTGCCCTGCAACCAAATAAACGTCCTCTGCAAGGCTCGGAACCAGGACCCTGCACATACAGCTAATGTGATTTACCAATACGCCATGGCAGATATACAGACAACAGACAGTACCACAAACATATTATACAGCGCAGTCATTCAACAGTATAGGAATGTATCCCACCATGTAGATGTGTATGTGAGTGTTTATGTCCAGTATATAGGTACACACATATATAGAGATATATCAGGAAAATACCATGTGGCAACAAAGCATCACAAATGAATGAAATGGGAAACACCAGCAACGCCTGTATTATGTAGTGGTGTTGCTCTATGTGATCTCAAGACTCCCTCAGACAGACATGTGTCAGTCATACACACAAATAGTTGTACATTGGCTGTATACATCACTCTGTGCATGTAATGTACATTAACACAATAGTACCTGTCCAATCATTATGTGTGAACAGTACTCTTGCAAGGTGCTGTGTGCAACATCATCATCATGATAAAGGTAAATGGGGTAACCGTAGAGTGACCAGTAGTGTTGTGTGTACAATGGGGTCGTCTTCATCACATGTACCTGGGCCATTTAGGAGTGATGTGCATACCAGGATCGTGGCACTGAGGGACAGGGGTGAGGATAACAGGAGTATGTTGTGATGCATATTATAAGGGTTACATGTGTCCAGTGGGCACGTGTGTGAAGTGGACAGCTATGTATAGGGCAGATGTTGTCCTACGAGCCGATTGGCCTTATGTTTCAGTAGAGTGAGGGTCGGATGTGTGGGAAGGTGAGTAGATATGGCTGTGGAGGATAGGTAGGTGGGATCACAGAAAAGACAGCATACAGGGTTGGTATATGACACATGTGGGGGGATACACTCCAGACTGGGATGGGTGTTTGGCATTCACAAGCCCATGGGAACAGTGGGACGGAGGTCCCCAGCCATGGGCAGCTGCCACTGCACCTACACAGCTGCAAAGGAGGCAGGAGGGGCAGCATCACCCTGTAAATGTGACACTCTGCCCTTGAGCTTGCTTATCTGTCTTCAGAACCCCTTAGTGAGTCCCCAACGCAACACGTCCGGGACCGCACAACAGCAGACATGTACCTGTCTGGTCCTGCTCCCAGGGGGCACATGCCCCATCCTCAGTGGTGGTACCACCAGAAGGTGGTGCAGAGCCAACCGAGGTTGATGGGTTGATGTCCAAGGCTCTGCCCCAGATGTGATGGTGCCCGGTGCCATAGTCAGCTGAAGTGGGACAGGGGGTTCTACCGGGACCTCCCAACCCATTCAGCGTATGGTGTTGCAGTTTAAACCCACATATGGCTTAGTGATAGACAACAGCATACATGATTACCTACAACAGTATGCATACATATCACCATCAACCCAACACAACAGATGGTATACATTTGCAGAGGGAGCACAACACATGCATATATACTTCATGCCATCTGCACAATATGTAGTAGACGTGTGACCGCAGCTATGAACAGTTGCCAATTATTGGTTTGTCACTGGGAACCCCAGACAGTGTCTGTCATACTGCTGTTTCATGTGACATATGTCTAGTCAGGGATAAGATGGCAGTAACACATCCCTATCATCATGTACTGTCTGCAATCCTCACACTATGCTCCTGCTGTGCACAGATGTGTGTTCACTGTGTAATACAGGAAACAAATGGTTCCACACACTGACCAGTTCACAGATGGCCCTACAGATGGGTGTCCCTCACGAACAGAGTACTGTCATGTCTGTATTAACACATGCAGAATAGCCATTACCACACACAACTGTTAAACAGGCAGTAGTCTCAATGCAGCTTAGCTACACTTACATGTTGTTGTCATGTGTGGCACATCACCCTCCTGTCTTTAGGCTATTTCCCACGGTGTATGATATTTGAGGTACATCCAGATATCATCTGTGATGCCATTTCAGAACACCACATCCAGGTACCACTCACAGCCACTGTCATGGCCAAATGCCAAAATGTTTTTCCTAGATAGTGTACTGTGTTTATCATGTGAATGGCTATGGGAACACCGTCACAGCTGTTCCACATGCAATCAGCTAGACGAGGACTGCAGTAGGTGCAGAGGCCATCACCTGATCATGTCCATCACTTACAATACACATGCTGCTGCTTATCAGGTGTACACATCCACATCCACCAGAGAGTGTGTGGGTTGGACAGGCAAAGTACACCAGAGAAGGGCTTGGAGACTTAACCCTAAGCATCGTCTGCCACACGCCTAACACTACAGGGGTCAAACCCCTGACTGACTAGTCATTACTATTACATGTGCATGACGTTACTACATGTGCCACAAAGCCGACATGTTGCTGTGCTGTAAGAACATATATGTGTGTAGGTGAGAGACATCTCCAACAGAGATATAGTAGACATACATTAGGTGTGGCACACATGGCTGTCCATGTGAACGGATGCCATTGTCACCACAACTACACTCTCTAATGGACTCACATTGACACTCTTTGCCAGGGCCACAAATACACAACCTAACTACTTAGTTTGCCACACTGCAGTAATGCACAGGACTACATGCATCACAGGGGATATCTGGGGGTTCTATGGGCTAGGGCATGTGAAAGTGTTTGACATCTGTTGGTATGTCAGTGAGGGTTATACTGAGAGTGACTGTGGTTGGGAGCATCATAACCCACATGCAGATACAAGGTGCCAGTACTGACATGCATGTATGCATTGCTTCATGGGTGTGTAGTGGTTGGCTGTGCAAGATGGCTGTACAAGGCTGGGTGAAGGGTAATCCTTGGCATCGCGTCACCTGACAATGGAGTGCAGTGTGGTACAGGGGTCTAGTGTCTGCAGTGTTACACACAGATGGGTACTGCATGATCTGCCCTGAAATCCTGGTTACCAATGTCTATGGCCATAGCTTTGCAATGCATGCCATGTCTGTGTTCGATAGTCCTTCACATGGACATTGCCTGGGATGTGCATGTCCCACAATACTGTACAGTGACATGTACAGGTGTACCTGGTTTGGCAGGCACATGTTATGTACACAGACTGTTATCCCCCGATATGCCAATACTGGCCTAGTCTGGCAAAACCTGCTTATAGTGAGTAGGTCGACCCTGCACCTGCATTGATAGTATGATACAGGTATTCCCTGGTGTCAGTGGCATTGGTCCATACAGGGCACATGTGTACAGCATTGTATGGCCTCTGTTGATCACATTTTATGGCACTACATATGTTGCAGGCATCCAGTCGGGAACATAGTGAAGGCACAATGTCTGCAAATATGTGCCTATTGTACAGGGTGCCATGTCCTCTGCAGCCCACTGCATTCACACCATGCCTACTATCTGTCATCAATGTGCATGGTACTAGCAACATAGCGGGATATCCTAGGCAAGTGTGTTTGTGTATGGCACATGGGTGCAGGACATATACCGTGTACTAGTAGGGTTGCATACTTTGTTCACCAGGCCTTTTGCCAGATGTAGGGGTATGGCTTGCCAACACAGTCCCGTGGCTGACTGACAGCTGTATTCCTCTTGAGGTGGCCAATGTGTCATAAGACAGACACCATATAAGAAAACTACAAAATCCACTCCTCAACATGTCCAGTGGTTAGACACTCACAGCCACCTCTACACAGGCTCTGACAGCCAAACACACACACTTGCCATGTCCTGTATACGAACCCCTACCTACCATATCACACTGCAGCAATATGCTTTTAGGGCACACGCTACGGTGAATACTGGGTTACAGCACACCTAGGTGGGTGACAACAGCAGGATTGAGAAAGGTGTTCATGTGATTTGTATAGAGAGTGCATACTCTACAAAGCACTGTACTTGTCTCATGCAGGCAGACACACACACACACACACACACACACACACACACACACACACACACACACACACACACACACTTGGCAAGTCTGGGATTAGAACACCAACCTTAGTACTTTATCACGCTACAGCATTACGCAGTTACAGAACGCGCTACCGAGATTACTGGGTCACAGCACTCCCAGAGGTGTATTTCTAGGTGGGTGACATCAACAGCCTTGCCAAAGGCCAAAGGTGGGGATAGGAATTGTATGGAGTGTGAGCAGTCTAAAAGCATTATTCAGTCCTCAGGCAGATGGACACACACACACACACACACACACACACACACACACACACACACACACTTTGCTAGTCTGGGATTAGAACACCAACCTTAGTACTTTATCACGCTACAGCATTACGCAGTTACAGAACACGCTACCGAGATTACTGGGTCACAGCACTCCCAGAGGTGTATTTCTAGGTGGGTGACATCAACAGCCTTGCCAAAGGTGGGGATAGGAATTGTATGGAGTGTGAGCAGTCTAAAAGCATTATTCAGTCCTCAGGCAGATGGACACACACACACACACACACACACACACACACACACACACACACACACACACACACACACACACACACACACACACACACATACACACACACACACACATACACACATACACACACTTGGCAAGTCTGGGATTAGAACACCGACCTTAGTACTTTATCATGCTACAGCATTACGCAGTTACAGAACGCGCTACTGAGATTACTGGGTCACAGCACTCCCAGAGGTGTATTTCTAGGTGGGTGACATCATCAGCCTTGCTAAAGGTGGGTATAGGAATTGTATGGAGTGTGAACAGTCTAAATGCATTATTCAGTCCAAAGGCAGACGGGAACAAACACACACACACACACTTGGCAAGTCTGGGATCAGAACACCGACCTAAGTACTTTATCACACTACAGCATTACGCAGTTACAGAATGCGCTACTGAAATTACCGGGTCACAGCATTCCCAGAGGTGTATTTCTAGGTGGGTAACTTCATCAGCCTTGCAAAGGTGGGTATAGGAATTGTAGGGAGTGTGAGCAGTCTAAAAGCATTATTCAGTCCTCAGGCAGATGGCGACAAACACATGCACACACACACAAACGCCAGTAGTAGGAACAGAACACCTGCCTATCTACAGATCACTATTATAATACTACATAGTTACGAGTCACGCCGCACAGACTACACATTTCAAGGCTGTCATTATGACCTTCTAGGAATGTGGACATCAACAGGGAAGCTGGCAGTTAAGATGTACATAGCTGTGAACCTGTGTGTTTAAAGTAGGAATCCATCCTGACCTGGAGTATGCCCATCTGTGGAATGGATGACTACTATCACTATACAGGGTTACAATGGGCATGCCCATACACATAGAGGCACATAACCAACACAAGGTGTCACTGGGCATGCTCACACACTTAGTAGCACAGGGCTGTTCGGAATGCACTATGTGTCTATCTACACAAGGTTATACTGGGCATGCTCATACACTTAGTAGCACAGGGTTGTCTGGGATGCACTCTGATTCTAAACACAGAAGGCCACAGTGGCCATGCTATTACAGTTAGATGTAAAGAACACATTGTAATGGACTCCAGTGTTAGTAGTTGTCATTGTTAGCAGGAACGCTGCACTACATATATCTGACACTGGTCTTATACACAACATCTGCTGCTGTCCGTCACCTTAGATGTACCATTCTATACCAAGCATAATACTACCACTCGCAGTGATGTCTTGCTATGAGTGGCAACTGCTTGACCAACACAATGAGCCAATGTCCTGCTGTAATTACGAGGTTGTCCAGTGTTTGTCATTCTGGGATGACATGACTGAAAGTAGACAGGCCCTTGTCACATATCACATGCATCCATGATTCAAGGGAGTGGGGATAATACCTAAGTCGCATTCATCCATATAGTGCCATTCCAAGGCAAATGTCCTAAACACAGGATAACACCCTGACACCTAGAGGACAACTGCATTCTATGCTTATGCTAACCAGTGCTAGATGTGTAAAGTCTGTAATCATAGCTGCTCACTGTAGATCCAACAATGGGGAGTACTGACATATGTGCAGTGAGGAACACCTGGCTGAAGGCTCTGTAGTGCACAATAGCACTACCACCATATACCTCAGAACCAGACATGTGGGTCATAACACAGATACAGACCACTCCAGGTGGTGGTGTCCCCACATACATAAAGGCCACTCACATGTACTGACCAGTACTCCCACAAAAGGCATCACAGATGAGTCAGGTGCAGGACACAGTGTCAAAAGCTGGATTCTAGGATGTAACCCTCAGACACCACCATGACCTTGGACCACCAACACACATCCATACATGTGGTGGAACATATAATAGTACACCACCATGTGACCCTTGACCATTGGACTGTACCAAGCTCTACATCAACTGTGCAGAGAACCCTTGTACTGACACAGTTGCACCATGTGTTATGCATTGCAATGATACCACTGTCTGTAACCAGGTCAGCTGTACACATACCAGGGGCCCTCGGTTATTTATAATCATTAACAGATGACTGTTGCTGTACACCAGTAAGCACCCTCATGTTTGGATATGACATATATGTAACTGCCCTGGATATGTACATGCCACACACATACAACATATATGTAAATAGCATAGCTGTTTTTGTCCTTTGTGCAGACAGGTGGCTACAGCCATTACACACATGCACATGGAATGTAGGTCCATGGCTGCTGAATGCTAACAGTACATAAAATGTGATATCAATGTTGACAGAGGTAACATTCCCTCTGTACTGATCACCCATTACACCTATCATATCATGCAACAGTCCATGTGTCATGTATGTCATTACACATGTCCACCAATTGCAATGCCTGCAAACATGCGCAAATGACAGGATTGTAGGACCTACACACATGTACATGTAGTGGTGTGCGTTCAGATACCATGTGTGTGCAGTTGCTGATGTATGCAGGTGATGTGTGTCTTAGTACATCATGCAGTTGCAATGCAGCCTTAACATTGCCAACTGTATATGGTGATATGCTGAAAGTACGGAAGGATGTACCTCAGGTATGGACAGATGTGTGGACATAACGAAGTGGTGGGGCATCTTTGCAGATGGATGTTTACTGAGGACAGCTCAAAGGTGTGTCACAAGTGGTCCTACAATAACTTGTGTAACTGCTAAGCAATGGTTTTGTTAATTGAAGGGCAGCACACACAACATAGACAGTGGTCAGGGTGACACCGAAGGTAAATCACTTGACACCTGTAACACTTAAGACCTCCTGTGTGCATATATCAGCACAGTTGCCAAAGGAAGCATCAGTACACTTTGTAATGTGTGCAATACTGCTGTAAGTCTGTCATACATATCATGAGATAGGCAAGTGTTTGATTCACAGTACTGGCATGTGTAGTTGCGTGTGTGTCCATATATGTCACGTATGGTGGGGAATACATCTCAATTGTTACTCACGCTCCTGTACACTGTTTTAGACATCTGTACTGACTGCAGCAGGGGTGTGTATCTCATACATGTGAGGTATCTGTATGTGCGTGACATAGGTGTATTCAATAGTGAATGCCACAGTGTGTGTGTGAGTGTGTGTGTGTGTGTGTGTGTGTGTGTGTGTGTGTGTGTGTGTGTGTGTGTGTGTGTGTGTGTGTGTGTGTGTGTGTGTGTGTGTGTGTGTGTGTGTGCATGCGTGTGTGTATGGCTGTCTGGTCCCTGGAGTGAGGATGTATGTTACCATAGTGAACTGATAAGACCCAACCCCCCATCCTGGCGATGGAATCTACTATCCGTGTTGATGTCCCCAATCTTAGGCCATACTGACTACCTGTACATGTGTATTCTCTGTGGTGCATCATGTAGGTGCACAGTACAGTAATGATGATTTGCACATAGACAGGGGTCCTCACCTCAACACTAGCAACTGTGTGTGTGAGTGTGTGTTACTGTGTCGGTGAATCCGTGAGTGTGTGGGTGTGTTACTGAATACATGTGTGTCAATACCTGAGTGTGTGGGTGTAGTTGTGTGTTGGCATCCTGTCATGGGACCGTGTATTACTGCTTCCCAATAAAGCCTCACACTTCCCACTGGGCTCTACCCTTGTCATCAGCTAGACCGCTCTCTTGCCTCACCACTCCATGTAACTGTACCTGTGATGTCACCCAGTATGGATGTCACGTCTGTAGCCACGGTAGCTTAATACACAGCCATCATGCTCTTGGATCAGTAGACGTGTTTGGAACTTGGGACATTCTAACTGTGATGTGGAAGCTACAAGGTGCATGCTGGTATTTTCATACATACCTGTGCTACAAGTTGCATGCTGGTATTTTCATACATACCTGTGCTACAAGGTGCATGCTGGTATTTTCATACATACCTGTGAGTAGCCCACATTTACATATGGGACACTAACTGCAAACACTGACATTAACCAGCACATGCAATTAGGAGGAAAGCAGAACATCATGACCAACATGCAGTTACTGTTGTTACACAAGACACATACTGTTAATAGTACAAAATACATTCTAAACCTGTACTACATGGTATGTCTGCTGCCTGTCAACAGTACACAACAACTGTAATCTACACTTATCTTCCTAGTCTGTTCACCCTGTGCATAAGACAATATGAGCATGTCCCTGCACTGATGGTGTGGATGACAGGGATGTGGCACAGGCATCATCATATGTACAGGGTGATAATGTTTGCCAGAGGCTTAGGCTGTACCATTGGATGACATCATGTGTGTGGGTTAGGGCCTTTGATCTAATTGGGCATGTGTAGATGTTATGCATGTGTGTGTTGCGGTGCCCTGCATATGTTTCCGGTGTGTGCATGTATGTATGCACACAGTTCTGGCATGTGTCTGGCCTACACAGAGGTATTATTGACAGCTGCGGACTGTACAGGCCAGGTTTTACAGTTCACGGTGTCCGGCCACAGCCACATGACCTGTGCCTGCCAGGGGTTGCATGGGCACTACCAGGCAGAAGTGCAGATTGGGTACTGTCTGATGACATATGTCCACTGGAACTGTGTCCCTGTTGGGACCATCCAGGGCCACGTGCACATGGCCTGCTGTGTCGTGGTGTGGACAGCACAGCACCAGCTGCACTGCTGCTGCTACCGCCACTATGGGAGCAGGCATGTGAAGTAGCTTGTTCATGTAGACCTGAAACAGGTGATGTAGCAGGCCTACATCCACGTGCCCGATGCCTCACTCCTACCAGATGTTCCAACACAGACAGCTCACGCTAGTGGATTGTCATGCCATCCATGTCACCCAATCATCTATCCAAAGCTTCAGCAATCTGCTGTTGAGTATTTACCATTGCCTGGATGTTGTTTAAAGAATGGACAACAGCCCTCTGAAGCCTCTGATCTTCTCTGTTGTGCCATTCAGCACATGCCTGTGCCTCCATTACAGCCTGAAACATGCATCTGGTAACACCAGCTGCTGTGCTCTGTCTTGCAGGGGCATGTTGGCCAGAGGTCCTCCTACGAGCAGTACTAGCCACGTGCCTGTGTGGGGGATCACCAGTCAGTTAGCTGACACCATGGTGTGCAGGCACACCTTTCATAGCTCCCACACTTTCCTGTTCAAAGCTACCACACGCCAACTGTCCTTCCTTTATGGCCACTGGTGATGGGGTATGTGTAGGCATGAGAACTGTGTGCGGGGATGAGGGGGATATAGGAGGAATGGCAACCAATGGCACAGATTCAGCCCCTGACAACCCTGCCTGTGCCTCAATCATACATTCATCATCACTGCTAGATTCTGTGGGGACACTAACATCAGATGGACCGCAGGAGGGGAACGCACCTACATCACCTGTGAGGGGCAGACAAGAACTGTACATTACAATCTATACAATAGACACAGACACACACACAAACACACACATACACAGACATATACATAGACACACAGACACACAATATGGCACCCAGCATGCATGTGATATGACAGAAGGCATGCAACATGCATGTGATATGGCAGATGCCATGCAGCTCAGACAATAATAGTGGTAGTTATCATACATTCCTGGGTTGCACACAACAGCATGCATGTGTCATAGCAGAAGGCATGCAAATTACACAATCATAGCAGTAGTTAGAATACATCCCTGTGTTACACCATGTAGACCAGCACAGGTTAACAGTACACCTGCCTGATGTGTGGCATATGACCTTGACAATCACATGTAGTATGACATGTGATCTGCTGATGTGTGCAATGACATGCATACATGTTTAACACAATGGTGTCCTGTCAAATATACAGTGGGGTAATGGTGTCCCAATGCAGTGTTGTCTGTCTGCTCTACAGATATGCTACACATTTAGCTGGTGGGCATGACCATTGCAGGGAATCATGAGGCATCTCTATTGCTATACAGTGTGAGTTACAGACACAGTTCATAGCCGTGACTGTGTTCAGATACAATACATATATACTGTGGAATGTGACCGACGTCACTGAGGTGTATACACACTAAACCATAATGTGGAATGTGTGACTCAGGTCACTGAAGGGTATATGGATGACACCCCTGCACATCTGCAACCATATTGCTACTGCCTGGCAACTATAGCCAGACATGGCAAACTCGTCGGTACACCATGTCCCACATGACATCTGTGTACCACACACACACACACACACACACACACAAGGAGCAAGGATGACATTGATGTCCGACACTAGCAAGGGGAAGGTACTGTATCTGTGGGCTGATGTGGTTGTCTGTGTATGTATGTGGATACTGGACAGGTGACTGCTGTCATGTCGTGACACACTCAAGATGTTCAACACATCTTATGTGTTGGATTGATGTCACGCCTACACAAGATGTGCACAGGCCTGTAGGATGTCTAGTGTTCCACATCTGCAATATAACCATTACACAAAGGCAATAGTTGTGCCATGTGGAGCCAATGTACGACAGAGTGTACACACAAGCACATCACATCTACTGTCTGTGTTGCTTCATGTCTCTGGCCATCCTCCATGGCCATGTGTGTACATGTGTTGGCCAAATGATTGTGACGGGTGTCTATTTCACATGTCTGTGTTGTCCCATATGACATACACCCATAGATGTCATATGCTCCACTGACGACAGGGTTATGCAGACAAAGGGTGGTATGTCTGGTATGTGGGATATGTTTTTCAGGATAGTTAGGCAGTGTTGCAGCCAGCTCACTAGATGTCATGGATATGTCAGATAGCACATCACATTGTGTGACATTCATAGCAGGGCTATGATCCACACCATTGAATCCTGTGGGCTGGCCATACTCCAGCTCACTGTGTAGTACTGTGTGTATTCCCCACATGTGTAGTTCTGATCTGTCATACATGTCCCTACAGTGAACAGCACCTCAACCTTTGTATGCACAGCTGTCCACACATCTGGCAATGACAGTTTTTGAGGTTTCATGTCGGTGTTTCACATAGTTTGCAAGTATTGCACAAGGGTAGCCATTGTGATGCATTGCAGGTCCTACCTGTATATTATGACAGGACCATACATTATGTGTACATGTGGTAAATGGCCACATGGCAGATAGATCTGTGCATTAATATGCCTGATAAATAATGACAGGCTCACCTGGAATGGGCTGCTGTCACAACAGACCACCAGAATTACCTAAATAGGAGTAACACAGCAGTATGATCATTATCCATGCCTGTATGATAGCTACAGGGTGCAATGTGCATGTTAACACATACGCCAGTACAATAGACTATACTATGGAGTATACACGTGTGCATACACAGAGTAGCATACTATAGTATGCGGCATTTGTGTATACATGCCTTGCATATGATGTTACATTGCATATTGTACAGTGACACGTAACTATATGGAATATAGTTGTTATAGGTGCAGTAGTGACTTACCAGGCAACTCCAGACTCTGTGGTTGAGAGACACCCACCTTCACGATATCAACTAATACTTGTGGATGTTGTTCTGCAGGTGTCCCCAGGTTGGCCAGTAGCTCCTCGGTACATGTGAGTGGGGGCTGGGTCGGTGGCCCACCACCTGTTGCACCTTGTTCCCTGGCGATTGCATTTGCACACTGTTTTGCCCATCTAATGAGGTCTGTACAGTGTCTGCACACCTGCTGGTATGAGCGGTTGTGGCCACCCACATCATTAACCCTCTTGCGAAGTTCCTTCCACAGGGTATCCCGCTGCTGTGCATCCTGTAGCACATGGCTGAACAGGACATCATGATTGTCATGTAGGTATGGGATGAGGGCCTCATCCTCCAAGTGGGTATAAGGTGGTAGCCTTGCACGCGGCATTCCTGGAAGACATAATGATGGAGACAGGTCACAGTAAATCACAGAGACATACAGAGCTACAGCTGAACATACATGTGTATCACATTTATTACAATTAAATAGTTGTCTTTGCAAATCTACATGACACTGACACTACTGACATGTTTGTGTCACACACATTTCACACTCAATGGTGATTGGATATTATCACCATATATGTGTGTGTGTCACCTGATTACATTGTTCATACTCCATGTGGATGCTGTCTTGATGTGGGCATGTCTGTTTGCCTGTACTGGTGTTCTTACCTAGCAGCACATGGCTGGATGTGTCCACATTAATGCAGTCTACCTTGATGCTGTGTATATGTCACATATAAAGACTTACACTGCTTTAACAGACATGACCTGTGACCCTGCAGACTTGCTCATGGAAGGTTTTACATGCATGTGTTTTACCATATACATCTACATGGCACTGTACAGCAGTTCAACATCCTGCCATGTGTCACCTGTGTTGCACATGTGATACACATGGGACACTGGCTAGCCAGATGGTATTTGCAGGGATGGATATCAACTATAGCATGTATGGTTAAAGTCAACTAGTAGGCTATATACCCTGGGCCATGCATGAATCTAGGATGAAAGGTTACCTAGCTGTAGCCGACAGGCAGGTTTCTGGGGCCAGGTGAAGCAGTGCCACATAACTGATCCACAGGGTTAATGATCCATTTACCATGCTGTCTTCAAACCATGTCTGAGAGGGGGGATTTGTGTAGCTTTGCTGGACAGGAATGCATAGTATGGCAGGAGTATGTAAAGTGTATGGGACAAGGATCTGTCCAGCATGTGGTGATCCTAGCACTAGGAAGGTGGATGTCCATGAAGTATGTGTTTGAGATCAGGATGTGTACGTGTAGCATGTCCAGCATCACTGGGTTGGACATGGCTTTATTCAGGGTAGGCATCATGCTACATAGTGGAGATTGGGATTGGGAAAGCTGATGTTGGCCATCTGAACATGGCCAATATCCCTTAAGGGAAATATGTTATCTGATATGGGTCACTTGAGTGTTGAGTATGGCTGGACAAGGATCTCTATATTCTTGGATGGTACCCTGTCATGATTAGGGTTGCCACATATGACTACCTGACAGGTGTGGTGACGTAACTATCACAGGAAATACAACTGCCCAGCTGCATCCCTTAAACACAGTGTCCATTATGTTGACCGCTGCCTAGGTGGTAGTTCATGGGTACAGGGTTATTAACATAGGGGTGCCAATGCAATATGTAGCTGTCAGATTGTGCCCATATGTCACACACCTCACCCACAAAGCCCCTTCTGTATGTTGTCCACAACACTCTGAGTCAGCTATTGTTCCTAGGTCATAGTCATTCGCATACTTCAATAGGCAGATGCCTTCTGTTAGTCTGTGTGGTATAGACTACAGTGAGGGGGAGTACAGTGAATTAACCCTGTCTTACTGTAGCTGGCACTAGTGTGATGTGCATATATTATTCAGACACCTTCTGTAGTGTTGGTTCTGCCGGCAGTCCCGTTGCAAAACACTCCTGTGACATAGGATTGTACATCTAGTATACTGAGTGTAGGTGGAACACAGTATGGGTGATGATGTCCTATGACCTGGCAAGGTTATGATATGCAGTTTGAAATCAACCTTACTGTCATCTACATCTGTACTGCTGACATCAGATAAGTTGATCAAGGTTCATGGCCTTTCAGACCAGACTCAGCAGGGTAGTAGTGCAGTACTACCCATTATCAGTGGTGCCTCCCTCTTTGTGGGTTATGATACCTGTTGGTGTGCACCATTCAGTGTGTACACAGCCTGACATGAAGCTATGTTTTACATGATGTGTATGTGGAGAGCAACTTGTTTTGCCATATGTGTATGATACAACCTGGGATATGGACATGTCCCATGCAGCCTGAGTGTAGCTTGTACCTGCATAGTTGTGGTTACAGGGGCTCTGTAGTGTATATGGATTTATGATTGTGTACCTGTTGGGGGAGGACAGTGTGTTTATGTTATCCAAGACCCTATCTGGATTGCTTATTCATGCTCAGCACTTGTTCAGAACTTGTAAGCATTACATAAGCTACTAATTACTATAGCACTCAATCTTCCTAATTACCTAGAGGTAAACAGTTTTTGTACGTACTTTTCTTACTTGCTTAGAGTATAACAGCTCTTGTACTCACTTTCCTCACTTATCTAGGGGAAAATAGTTTTATATTCAGGCATGTCCAAGGGTCAGCTCCCATTGTTCTCTCCTGTCTATCTGATGAATCTGAACATCTTGAGGCAATGTCGAAATTGCCTCATATAGACAGACAACCCTCTCCGTCTACCACCCAACACTACAACCTGTGAGAGATGCACTTATCTAGCCAAACTGGAGGTAAAGCTCTCTCCAACCAAGACTGTACTTGACAGTCATGTGGAGTAGGTAAACATTTGCACCACACCACACTCATCACATAGTCTCACTAAATCTACACCACCATAAACCACACATAGTAACACAAAAACATTCACAGAGGCTCTCAATAATAATCTGTCTAAGCAACAGAGACCTCCAAAGGGGAAATGCAAGCAGCCTCCATCCCCCAAAGCAACCCCAATGGCACATAGCCCACAGACTCAGTGTGCCACTCAACCACAGCCAATAAGGCAAATCATCATACCCAACACACTATTCATAGGTGACCCTATAGTCAGGCACACTGATGTCCCACTCACCAGGCTAAACAAGGAGAAAGTTACTGTCAGCTGCCTGTTGGGTACCAGGATCTGCCACATAACCCACGCACTCAGGTCACTCCACAAAAAGTACAAATATGACTCTGCCATTGTCCATGTTGGTGTGAATGATCTGAGACATACCTCCCTGGACTACATGAAAAGAGACATGGAAGAGCTCCCTGATCTTGTAGCCCAGGCAGGTATGACCCTAGCCTTGAGTAGCATTCTGCCATTGCCCAGAATTATACCGCAGTGCGAGGACAAAATGATTGACTTCAACAATTGGCTAAGCTTCTGGTGTCATTCTAAGAGGATCAAGTATCTGTCTGCTTGGGATGACATGGTCGACAGACCATGATGCTTTGCCACAGATGGCCTGCAACTGTCGCCCCTGGGATTCCGGATACTGGCTAAGGCTCTTGCTGCACCTATAGTGCCTTCTTTAGGCAAGGTTCAAATAACATATTCACCACCATAACGGGAACAGACAAGCACAACCTGAGGGTAATGCTACTCAATGCTGGAAGTCTAAATCTCAAAATGCACTCACTCTAGGCACTCCTTGTAATGGAGAACATTGAGATCTGTGCAGTGACTGAGACCTGGTTCAAGACTCCAGAGAGCACCTCTGCACTACCAGGCTATAACTCATACCACACTTTTCGGCCATGTAACCTGGACAGAAACACCCAAGTCAGAGGTGTGTCCATATTCATTAAGGATATCCACCCCTCCAGGCTAGTTGCTTAGCACAATGCATCCAAGGTTATCCAAGTGCTACTACCTCTGGGCTAAACTGCAATCCAAATCGTAGCTTGCTACAGATCTCCCACCAGGCCCCAAGATTCCCACTCCTCTTTTCTTGATGTACCAGAAAATATTAGGGTTCAACCAAACACTCTACTAATGGGCGACTTCATCTATCCCACCATTAAATGGGAAAACTACTCATGTACCAACTCATTAACTCAACGCTTTCTGGAATTCATAAACTCCAATGCCCTGGATCAACTTATCCACATACCCACCAGGGGCAACAATATCCTAGAACTAGGCATTGCCAACGTGAGTGACCGGTGTTCCACACCTGAAGTCAACTCATCGTTGGTCCAATCCGACCAAAAGCTAAACACCCTTGATATCCACATCCCGCCCCCACCCCCCATTAAGGAAACCACAGTATAATATTTCTACAAAGCCAACTTCATGCTTCTTAAGACAGACGTGATGAACTTCATGACACCCATGCAGATGGACAATACAGTTACAACTGCTGAATCCTACACAAATGCACTTTATAAGCACTTACACGAGTGCATGGATTGTGCTATCCCAAACAGAACCAAGATGCTATCCTCCAAAATAAGGAAGCCAATCTGGTGGTCCCCTGCCATAAACAAACTGTACAACAGAAAGAAGAAACTGTTGCAAAAGAGAGTACAATCCCATGAGTGGAGGAGTTCCCTGGTCAGCCTCAGTAAAAAGCTG
The DNA here is from genome assembly GCF_019279795.1 of Protopterus annectens. Classification (NCBI taxonomy): domain Eukaryota; kingdom Metazoa; phylum Chordata; order Ceratodontiformes; family Protopteridae; genus Protopterus; species Protopterus annectens. The sequence continues at coordinate 1,900,724,293 of NC_056729.1, forward strand.
AGATCCCTTATAAGATCCTCCAAAGCTATCTATGAAAACAAAACCACCACTAATTCCAAGGACAACCACAAAGCATTCTATAGCTATGTCAAATATCTTGATGCCAACACCCAGATCTGCTCTGAGTTATAGCGTAAAGGCACGAACATTACAGAACCAACTGATATTGCCAACATCCTGGCAGATAGGTTCAGTGCTACCTTTCCCTCCTCTCACCCCCTAGAGTTCTCATATCTATACATGAAGAATGCAGAGTCCTTATAATCACAACTACGCAGGTAAAACCTGCACTCTCTAAAGCCAATATCACAGCATCCATGGTACCTGGGACCGGACAACATCCCAGGCTGCGTTTTACACGAACATCAGAATGAACTGGCTCCCCACTTATGCACCATGTTCAATAATAGCCATGCATCAGGCTTTGTGCCCCCTGAATGGCACACAGCAACAGTTATCCCACTCCACAAAGGTGGTGCCACAATGGACCATGGGACCTATTGCCCTATAAGCCTGACTAGCCTGGTCTGCAAGGCTATGGAGCACATCATCATGGATCTCAGTCACAGAGATATTGGGTACCTCCAAACCTTTGACCCCCTCCCAGTTTGGCTTTGTTAAGGGCAGACCATGCCTCCTAAATCTGGTGGACTTCTTTGAGACAGTTACCAAGGCATTAGATGAGGGTAAGGAGGTCCACACAACCTACCTTGATCTCTCAAAGGCTTTCAACACCATTCCCCATTCTGGTATTACCAACATACCCATACACCTGAACATTAACCCCTACATCATGAGATGGTTTGCAAAGTGGCTCATGGATAGAACCCACACAGTGGGAGTTGCATACCCTAGATCTGACTGTAAACCAGTTTACAAGTGGCATCCCCCAGGGCTCAGTCCTAGGACCCCTCATGTTTGGTATATACTTCTCTGAGGTACAGGCAAGCACAGGAGGACTTTGGCTGAAAAGGTTTGCAGACAACTGCAAACTAGGGGCCATAATTGTTTCCCCAGCTGATACAGACACCCTCCAGAAGGGTTGCACTGAGACGGATACCTGGTGTCAATATCATGGCCTCAAGCTGAATGCCAAAAAGTTCATAGTCATCCCCTTTGGATAAAACTAATTACCCATGGACTACCACATAGGTGCTAGTTCCCTACATACAGAAGAGGTAATAAGGGATCTGGGAACCCAAGTAGATAGCAATCTCTCCTTGGATAACCATAATGCCAAGGTGGTTAGAATATCCTTCTACGTGGTCTTTCTAATCTCAAATGGGTTAGCATCCAGAACAAAGGAGGCCATTGTGCCTCTCTACTCATGACTTATTAGACCCATTAAAGTATACAACACCCCATTTGGGATGTACCTTACAAGACAACTGCAACAGCTTGAAAGACCACAACAGTACCACACCAAGAGGATTACTGACCTCAAACAGATGACTTATGCAGTCTAACTAAAGAAACTCCAGCTGTACTCGGTTGCATACTGCATACTCAAGGTGATCTCTGCTTGATGTACAATGCCCATGTCCACCCAGTATTGCTGGATATGCTCCACCTAAACAAAAAGCCCCTGAGAGCCACATGCTCTAGGGATATACACCTAACTACAACGATAACTAGGACGTGCTGGAGGGATAGATTCCTGACCCGGAGACTCCCCATGCTTTGGAAAATGAGTCCAATGTACATCAAGCAGGGCCCCTCACTAGCACTCTTCAAGAGAAACCTTGACGGGTGGATGGGAGACAGACATGTACCCTGGGGATCACTGCAGTGGCTCTGCTGGACAGAGGCACAGGGAACTAATGGCTCTAATGTTCAGAGGCACATGGAACTAACCTAAGGGGGTGGCAGAAGCCAACACACTCTAGCTAGGCTTATAAATACCCTTGGGCAGACAGCCTAGTACACCTTTGAACTTATTACATGTCTTATGTGCATGGATAGTTAACTAGCTCTTCCATTTTACTTTTCTATAATGCTGATAAACTGTTGGGTGACTACAAGTCATATGTATTCTGTTATTGTGTATTGTAAATGCCAATAGACATAACTAATGTTTGCCTAACATAACAGTAATGCTATGTAAAATGTAATACATATCTGCCTACAATACTTTACATTACACAGTTATTGGCACAATATCCCACAATGCAAATCATAATTGCACAGTAGGCCCACCTTCGACATGTTATTCTCAGTAATACACCCATACATATGCCTACTGTTACAATATATCAACATATACTATCCCTTGTTATAGCACATACTTGTTGGACCAACCCTGCCACTGATAGCGGTTGGAGAGGAATTGTTGGGTTCAAAGCCCTTATATAGCATCCCTTGTGGTGTATGCGGTGTTTGCCTTGTGACCTACAGCAGTACACACATAAATACTACAAGCGTTACTATGCTTAACAATACATCACTACAAGATAACTGTTTCCACTATATGCATTGCGTACACTTTAATTATTACAGAACAGGTACTACATACACAGACATACTGAGTGTTCTACATACTTTATTTATTTATTTTTATTTTATTTATTTATTTTACATTTGTTGACCAGGAAAGTCCAACTGGAATCATGTCCATTTTCAGCGGAGGCCCGGGGAGATAAGCTCCAACAGAATACAAGAATAATAGCGGTACAAGTGAAAGAACATTGATTATACATAAAATTATAATGTAATATTGTAGTTAAGAAAAAGGAAAACAGTTAGAAGTACATTCTGAACAATCAGTGTTACAAATTTTCAATATTGAAGGTAGTATTAGATTACAGAGAAGAAAACACAAATTAGATAAGTAAAATTTCATGCATTATTTAAAGTTAGTCAGGTTTGTCGCAGTGGCATATCCATTTTTGTTCCAGGTGTTGTTTGACAGAGGCTTTGAATTTGTCTGGGGAGGAGAGCTTGGTAATGGCATCTGGAAGTTTGTTCCAGGTTCTACTTACAGAATTTGCAAATAGGGCCATGCCATGGCGTTGTTAATTTTAGTTGTTTGGATTTGTAACTTATTGGATGAGCGGAGCAGTCTTGAATTATTATGGGGGAAGATGTGGTGACCAAGGGCTGGAGTGTTATTTGGGTTATTAGTAACCCGAGGTGTCGTTGACTGTTATTTCAATCCTATTCAGTTTGTGTTTCAATCTTCTTTGTAATGTTCTGCTGGTAAATACAGATGGTTTGAATGTGTGACAAGCTATCTTTTTATAGTTAAATATTGGTAACATGTGCTATCCTGACCACCAATCGGTGTTCCAAAGTAGTTAATTATATGCACATCAGCTGTGCAGCTACTCCATTAGCCAATACCATGGCGACAGTGGTGTATAACTGAGTACTCCACTTTGGCGTTGTCCCTTTGCCTTACTTTTGAGGAAGACGGCCTGGATGTGCTGTTTGTGATGTATTTCAACAGCTATATGGAGACAGACAGAGATATATTAGCTTCATGACTCCCGTGGATTGTGTGTAATGGCTAGAAGATGTTCTTCTACATGTGAGTACAGCTGTTATATTTCAGAACATTGCTACTTATGCAGGGTTTGTTTGTACCTGATACTTCTGCAGATGTTTCAGTCTGGCAAGGATGTTTGGGCAGCTCAAGGCTGTATGGCTATGCATGAAATGTTAGATGGTTTACAATGTGCTCACCAGACATCTTTGGTTTGGTGTACATGTGTATCATACTGTGCTGTTAATCAGTAATTGGTAACACTTCCTGGTGTACACACAACCCTCTGAAATGGGATTAGTGAAAACATACCCTGTAACATCAACAGCTGTTCCATTGTATAACAGCAACTATTTCACATAGGGCCATATTAGTGTGTCTCTGACAAGGTATGTTAAGGCTTCTGCAGATGTTCTACAGTGAGTGAATGATTTGTGATGTTATTAAAGTTTGTATTGTAATTGGTTTGGGTGTGTGGGAGATGTTGGTGGGTGTACATAGCAGCTGTGTGTGTAGGAACTGCTTTTATACATAATCCATATATGTGTGAGGGTTCCTTCCCTATTTGAACACCTATCCTTTAGTGGACTAATACTATGGTAATTGCAGGCTGATTCATTAAGGAACTGTTAATTGGTTCCTGTATAGCATGCAGGTGATGTTAGTCCTTGAATCCTTTTGGCAATACATCGGAATGTAATAAAGTGTTGCTACATGAAAGCTGTCTGTGTACTTCTGTCATAGGTATTTGCAGTCATTGGAGTTGTGTTGGTGACTGACCCTCTTTGGCTAGAGTTGCTACCTTTTCAAATGGCCATAGTGGGACATTTTCGGGACACACATCAGATTTTACAGGCCGACACAAACCCACGGTCAGTACAAAGGATAGAACTTTCCTTTTTTGCCTAAATATAAGCTTATTCTTGTAGCAGTTTAGTTGCTTATCCTGTTTCTTGTAACATGTAGGTATTTTAGATACAGAAATAACTATTTTATGCAACTATTACATTACATATGGGACATAATTATGTCCTACAATCTTAGGACATTTGCCATTTATAATATTTTTGGTCAGGACACAACCGCCCAAAGAGGGACTATCCCTCGCAAAGTGGGACATATGGTAACCCTGTCTTTGGCTCATGTCCATAGCACATATTTGTAATAGTGTATAGGCATATACTCTCCATATCCTTTGTTCATAAAGTTTGGTCCTGGTGGAATGTGTGATTGCTATGGTCCATGTTATACTCATATATGAACACTTCAACCGCTGTATACGGGATACCTGAATCCAGCACTAATTCCGACACCCACAGTACCAGGCCCAGACTCCCATACCCCACATTACCAACAGCGACAGTCAAACTTGCGAAAGTAACACAAGCACGGAACACACACGCACACATAGACACACTGCTACCCACCACATCCTAACAAACCATCCTACACTATGTATGAGCAGGTGGGCAAGCCCCTCTACACCCCCCATGTGAGTTGCTATGCCCCCCCACACACCCCTACTTTAATATTCTACCTCTGAGATCGCACAGACGCACAAAGCAAACCCACACCCACACATTACAGTCCCCCAGGAGCACACACCACACTCAGAACACACACTTACACACACTACAGCCCTCAGAAACACACACACAGTAACCTACCTGAACCGCAACACCAGAAGCACTAACTACATGTCCCTTAACATCAAGATTTTAAACCTCACGCTTCTGGTGTTTCGGTACTGTGGTCTTTCGGTCTTTAAGCCTCATGATTACGCGCGTCGGTATGTCAAGCATTCGGTATTTGTTAGGTATCCCATTTATATGTACCTCCATGGTTGTGTAGATGTTGTTAACCTATCTGTATATCTACATATATATGTATATCCCCATATATCGACATATCTCTCTCTCTCTCTCTCTCTCTCTCTCTCTCTCTCTCTCTCTCTCTCTCTCTATATATATATATATATATATATATATATATATATGTTGATTTATATATATATATATATATATATATATATATATATATATATATATATATATCTATAGCATACACCTTTCATTGGGTACATGGCGGTTTGTCCTATTTCCACACATTCCTCCCTTTTATGTTTTAACCTGTCAGAATATACAACTGCCATTGGTACATCTCAGGTAGCTTAGTGGTAGGTTATTGTGAAGACTGAGTACATGGTTGCGTGTTCTAATCCTGGCAGTGGTCATTCTACCTCTCAGAGCAGGCACTGGTAGTGTAAGGGTGATTAACATACATTTCAGTGGTTGTGTGTTCCAAATGTTTATTATTCTGTAGAATACTACCTATATATGCAAGCTGTGGTTAAGGTATACTATGTAACATGTAAATCATCTCTGACTTTATTGGGATTTGAACCAGGACTGCACAGATATTATGCAAATGCTGTAGCCATTACACTATTGACATTAACGTTCCTTCTGCCTATATCCTATGTCCATGAATCCTATGTGTAAGCTTGGCAACACAACAGGCGTTGCCACCCACACCCAGTGAGCTTCTCGAAATACCGACATAACACATGAATTGAGAGACTATACATTAACATCCTAATTACATTTGGCATAGCCCCTCACTGACACACTTCAGGGAAAACCTTGATGTGTGACTGGCCAACAGTATATACACCCCTGGGATCATGCATCCCAGAAACATACAGCCAGGGTTTTTGGGAGCCACTCCAGTTTTATAGCTGCAAGACCTGTTGGGGAAATTGAATGCTGTTGGGTTGTCATGTTAACATGCCCTTTTGAGATCACTATGTGCCCCTATCACCCTACAGCACCCCGGTCTTCAACAGCTTCCAGCAACTCTGCCTGGAATCACTTCATTGGCTATGCTTGACAGAGGCTCAGTTACTTCATCAATGATGCAGGTAAAGCCACCACACTGTAGCTATGCTTCTAAATGCCCTTGGGCAAATAACCTACTACCTATCTGTGAACCTCTACAGTGCATCTCCAACATCATATGTGATTATACAGAGTTTTCTGATCACAATATACAGTGTAAAATCGCCATGTAGTCTGACAACAGTTAAGTACAGCAATAGCATACAGACTACTGATACATAATCACTCCAAAAGCCTATCTTGGAAGCTAGTGGACATGTATAGGTTTCAGGCTTTGTATTGCTTACCAGTAGGTTACCTACAGGAAAGATGGGACACAAGCACAGATGGGATACATGCCTGCAACAATGCTGTACCAACTTGCATGTGTCAGCGTAAGGCTTTGGAATGCTGGACAAGGCTATTGGCGCCCTCATGGTGCCGTTTTTAGGCAGGTCTCAGAGGTGAATCTCACCTCCATGAACTGTATAATAGCGGAACCAATGAGGGTTAGGCTACTCAACACCAGGGGTAGTACTCACAACATGCATGCACTCACAGCACCCCTCAGTATGGACAACATCTACATCTGTTCTGTGACTGGGACCTGGAATAAGGCTCCTGTGAGCACACCGGCACTACCAGACTACAACCCATAACACACATTTCAGCCACTGAACATGGACTGGCACAGACATGGAGGGGGTGTATCCATATTCATCGGGGATACCTACACCTCCAAGTTAGTGGGGCAGCATGATACCTCTGTGATCATCCATGTGCAACTATCATCAGCCAAGACTGCAATGCAAACTGTGAGCTGCTACAGATAACCCTTCATGACCCAGGAGCACCACTATAACTATCTGGAGACAGTGGCAAACATGACAGTCCTACCAGAAACCCTGTTATTGGTCAATGTCAGATACCCTACACTTAACTGGATAACCTACTTTAGTATTCACTTCCAGGCCCAGCACTTCTTGGGATTTATCACCTCATATGGCCTGTAACAGTTGGTAGATGGACTAACGAGAGGTGAAAGCATACTAGAAGTGGTAATCACTGACATGTGCAACAGGTGCACTACAGCAGAGGTAAACTGGTCACTGTTTAGATCTGGCCATGAACTATTCACTGATGATTTCCACTCCCAACCATCTCCCCCACCCAAGGAACACACAGTGAATACCTTTCCTACAGCTAAATTCACAGTACTAATGACAGAGGTGGGAGGGTTCACAGCCCCCATGCTCAGGGATGACACTGCTCAAGATGCAGACAGAATTACGAATGCACTCTATAAGCCCCTACAAAGATGTATGGGTCATGCCATCAATGGTAAACCAGGACTCACTACTCCTACACAAGGACACCAGTCTGCTGAACCCCTGTATTATACAGCCTATACAACAGAAGTAGGACAGTAGTCCAGAACAACAGCAAATCCTAAGACATGCAGACGTCCATGACCAGTATTAGCAAGATACTTATGTTACTCATGTAATCATCCAAGGCTGACATCCACAGGTAAATAGGCATGGATTCGGAATATGACCACAAAGGCTTCTTTGGCTATGTCAACGATGCAAGCAGTAACACACAGATTTGCACTGTGCTGGTGCAATATTGCATTGAATATACTGACACTACTGATATCACCAACACACTTGATGATACATTCGGAGCAAGCTTCACCCCCTACTGGGCCCACAACAATACCCAAAATGTACAGTATCCCAGACATCTGAGACATACAGGTGGTAATGGCCCTTTCAAATGGCATGACAGAGCATCAATGGAGGCTGGTGGTGTCCCAGACTGCATCCTGCAGACACTACAAGACAAAGTGACCTCCCGCCTAATATAGCAATTCAACATCAGCCTCTACACAGGCTACATGGCCATTCACTGGCACATGGCAACAACTATTCCACTCCACCAAGGTGGTGACACAACTGACCATGGTAACTACCAGCCCATAAGCCTGAGTAGCCTGATCTGCACGGCTATGGAGCGCATCCTCCTGACACTCATTAACATAGACAATGGTAACCTCCAGACACTCGACCCAACCCAGGTCAACTTGATTGAGTGCAGATCATGCCTACTGAACCAGTTTGACATCTTACAGTCACCTAGACTTTAGGTGTGGGGTGTGGTAGTTCACACATACTATCTGGACCTTGACAAGGGTTTTGACACCATTCCCCACTCAGGTATTATTTCTACACTCACCAGCCAGTACATACACCCATACATCGCAGGGTGGTTTGCCAACAGGCTTACACACACAACCCACATGCTAAGCCTAGCAGCCTCCAGGTCCAACTCTTGATCAGTCACAACTGGTGTCCCACAGGACTCAGTCCTGGGACCCCTACTGTTTGCCATATACTTATCAGCGGCACGGGCTAACACATGTGGACTACAGCAGGCCGTATTTGGTGATTACTGCAGACTGGGAGCCATAACTGACAGTCCAGCTGTCACAGATGTCCTTCAAGGGGCCTCACATAGACCAACACGGGGTGTCAGAGTGATGGCCTCCAGCTAAAGGCCACATACTGCATGGTCATTCCATTTTGGGAAACCACACACACACATAATAACACATGAGTGGCAGACACTATAATTCAGATGACATAATGGGTATGTGGGGATTACATTACATAGTGATCTCTCCTTTGACAGTCATATCTGCAAAGTAGTTAGGACATCCGTCTATGTAGGCCATCTGATTACTTAAGGGTTCACATCTAAACAGACTTAGGTTATTGTGCCCCTTTACTTGTCAGTCATCAATCCCATCATCAAGTATGATAACCCATTTTGGATGTACCTCAGAAGACACATCCGACAGCTGGAAGGGCCACGAACGTACCTTGCAAAGAGGGATAATGCCCTCAGACATGTGTCCTATGCTGCCAGACTGCATAAACTCTTGCATTACTCAGTGGCATCTTGTTTACTCAGAGATGATATTTGCTGGCCAACAAAGCTGTGTCCAAGTCAGGCTTAATGGATATGCTCCACCTATGGGAATCCATGTCACAGTGAGCCACACACTGTAATGAGCTACACCTTGCCACAACCATAACTGGAAGATGCTGGAGTGACAGATTCCTGTCACGGGTACTCCACATGATTTGGAACTACATCCCTGATTAAATTATGCGCAGCCCCTCACTAACACTCCAGGGAATCCTTGCAGAGTGGGTGTGGAACAGTGGATACACCCCAGGGATCCCACAATTGTCTCTGCTCCACAAAGGGACAGTTAGTTAATCAATGGGGTGGCAACAGCAGACACATCTTGGCTATGCTTATGAATGGCCTCGGGCAGTTAGGCATGTACCTACTTATGTAACTATGAACCTATACATACAGTATCGACACATGCTGATAGCTTAATTTACTGTTCAGGTATTGACGTACCTTGTGCCAGTGGCAGTTGTGTGTACAATAGTTGAGGGCTACCTATGTAGGATGCACACAGTAGACCACCTATACATGACAATTTACAGGTGGTCGTTTGTGTGTGTGCCATCCATGTTTGCTGTGTGTGCAGGTGGAGAAGGATGTCAATCCATAGTTGCCTAGACTGTCAGTGTGTGTGCAATACGTTCCCTCTTTGCCAAGGCATGGGCATACTGGGCACACCTTCATCTGCCTACTGGGGCTGGCACAGGTTGTTCATGGTCCAAGTCCCTCTGTGCCTGTGGGGTCCTTGGCAATGGTGGCAGGCTGTGAGGGCCTTCACCATTCTGTCCCTGCTGCAGCTGTTTCTGCAGGATCATATTGTGTAGCATGGCACATACTATGAAGATGTGGGCACACATGCCTGGAGAGTACTGCAAGGCTCCACCAGAAATGTCAAAGCAACAGAACTGTGATTTCAGCATCCCAAACACATGCTCTATGATGATTCTGGTTTCTGCGTGTGCCTCATTTTGGCATTCTTGAATGGGTGTGTGTGCATTTCTGGTGGGAGTCATCATCCACGGTTCCAGCGCATAGTCAGCATCCCCCACCAGGTGGCCATATGGGATGTCCCCCCTGGCAAATACCTGATACAGCTGTGAGGCATGCCAGATGTGGGAGTCGTGATAGCTTCCAGGGCTGCCAGCACACACATCCATGATAATGCCCTGGGCATTGCACATGACCTGGCAGTTGATGGAGGGGTATCCCTTGTGGTTTATGTAGCGCCTACCCTGCTGATGTCTTGATGTGTATGTGTGTGCAGTCTATTGCACCCAATACCTCCAGGTAGTCTGCCACATGGTGGAAGAGGTGCGTATTGCTGGCCAACTCCTCCTGCGTTCAGGGGAAGTATATGTGCTCATTGGCATGTGGTAACATGGCATCCAGGAACTGGTGGAGTACCCTGGATGCTGATGCCTGTGAAATCCCCATGATATCCCCAGTGTGCCTTTGAAAGGTACCTGTGGCTAGTATTCTCAAGCTTACACATACCTTCGTGTCCACTGGGATGGGTTCCCCTCTGTTATTTCTGGCTCTGAGGCGTGGCTGGCACAGCTCAACAAGTTGCTGGATGGTGTCCCTGTCCACCCTGTAACGCTCTACTATCTCCAGATTATGTAGCCCTGGCAGGTTACCCTTGGTCTGAACACTCTTCTCCTCCTCCGGTGCCTGAGATGGTTATCAGCATCATCCTCCACACCACCATCAGTCTCCAACACATGCTGGTGAATCAAAGCTATGGCAGCCCCTAACAAGTACATATTAAAAGTTCCCCATCTGTATACACCAATGGTGCATAGTGTCTGAGAATACACAAGTGTGTGTGAGGTGCTTTCGCACTTTATACTGTTGTGCAATGGATGCTGCTGGTGTAATTGAGTGATTATGTGCAATTCTAGCTGCAGGGTATCTTAATTATGGGTTTTACAGCAGGTACTGCTATTGTGGGGCCTTTGGTGTTGACTTACGCTTTGCTGTCATGATTCATCTTTTGCCCTTTACTTCACTTTTCAACCCAATTCCCCTCCCATTGTCAGTCATTCATCCAGCTGCCTGCTTTCTTGTTTTGTACTTTCCCAACCCAGGATTGTGTAGTGAAATGTGTTATGCAGCTGATCTACTGCAAGTTTGCTTTGTTCTGCTGTGACAGTTCTCTTTTCTTTGCAGTATGGCACCTCCCCTTTCCTGTTCTGCAGGTAGCTGCTAGCAGCCTTGTTAGCTGTTGTCAATGGCCCACTGTGAGTTCCTAGGTATTAATTACTCATTTGTACTCCAATTACCATGCTGCAGCATTTCATTATTGTCTTCCCGTATCCTTCCTGTTTCAGCTATGGTGCGCGCTGCACACAGCCATTTACTGGGTTTCAAGTGCATTTTCATCCACGTTCACATGCACTTTCGGTTACCTTGTGTGTTTTCAGCTAAGCAAAGCTATGGCTACTTCTACACCCCTATCCTGCGGCTTTGCTTAGCAACAGGCAACCCGGATTAGCAATGCTCTAATGTGCTTACAGTTAAGGTGGCTCACCCCTCTCTTGATGTCATCTTTATCTCCAGGCCACACCTCGGTGTTGTACCGCTACGCTGTGAGGTGCATCCTTACGCCGGCATGGATTTTGCGATTCAGTATTACTTGACTCATTTGCATGGCATTGACTATTAATTCCTAGTTACCGCGCAGAACACTGTCACAGACCCTTATCAACCCTTGCACCATGGTTGTGGTGTAGCATGCATGCCATTGACTATTATGGGGAATTCATGAAATGTGTTACATTGCAGTTTTATTACATATAAATATATTTTCATTGTGATCCCATCTGTGCACCGATGCACTGCAATTTTACTTTGCGTTAGTGTGGCCATGACATTAAATATTTTTTTATGTGTTGTGCATGTTTTTTTATGCCAATGGCTATATATTTAGCCATTGACATGTATTATCATTATAATACGTGAGTTTGGTCCACTGTTATGGCTCTGATTTTATGTTTGAAAAAATGTAAACCTTTTTTTGGTTTACATTTCTGCATGCTTACGCTACACCTGCACCACTTCATGAATCGCTGTATACCTTCATTTGCATACTACACTCCTGCGCATGGGGTTATTAGCATACATGCACCGGGAGCTGCGCAGCTGTGGTGTACGTTGATAGTGCACGTGGAAACAGCTCGTACCTGAATCGCTCAGCAGCCATATTTGGTGTTAGATTGCCGAAGCTACGCCTGCGCCTGGTGTAAGCTTCATGAATCCCGGGGTGCATGTTTTGGCAAAGTGATGTGTTTGGCATAACTACAACTTCGTATTTTATCAAGGGCATAACTAGAGTTATTCAAAGTATCTCGAAGTGTGTAAAAGTGCTTACAGTGTGAGCTTATTACTGTGCATGTATTCCGAAGAGTTTATATGTGTGTAAAGTGCAACTATTTTGTGAAGTGCAGAAAAAGTATATTTTGAAAAGTGTGTCTATTCCCAAAGTGCCGCCATTACAGAGTGTTTCTTGCACTGTAAATAATTGCCTAGGAAGGTACCGCCATTTTGGGGAAATTTCAGTTTGCTGTGTAAAGTGCAATTACTTCAAAATGTTATTGACTGTGAGCTCTGCTTCCCCAGTTCATTTGAATCGTGCAATTATTTGAAATGTTTCTTACATTGATAAGAAGTGATTTCTTGCAATACAGTAATTTCAAGAGTATTACAGTGTCCAAGATACTTATTTCACAAGATTCAGTTATACAGAGGCTTATTGTGCTATTGGGCAAAGTTACAATTACTGGCATAAATTTCTGGCACATGTGGATGTGTATGTGTTTGTGCTTATTTGCAAACACTTCAATGGTATATGTTAATATAGCAGATAGATTTTGAAAACCCTTACCACTTGTATTTGATCAGAATATTGCAGAGAAATGGAGAATATTTCAGCAAGAATACGATATTTTATACAAGCAACTTATTCAGATAAAGATGCATGCACCGGGGCATTCATTTTGCTAAATTTAGCTGGGTCATAGAAAGAAAGCATTCATTTGTGTATGCACCAGCAGTGTATGAGGGAGAAGGTGAAACTCATATTGTTGTACAGGCTGAATGAAGGGAAGATCCTGAGTGTTTGAAGAGCAAGTTCAGAGAAATGTGTAACCCCCAGATGAATATTACATTAGAGAGTCATTTATTTTACATGCGAGATCAGAAGCCAGGGGAAACTTTTGCAGCTTATATAACTGACCTGAGAAGCAAAGCCAAAATGTGTCGGTTTGGTGACTTAAAAGATGAGTTAATAAAGGACAGGCTCATGTGTGGTATTAATCTTGTTGCTGTGAGAAAGATTTTGTTTAGTGACAGTGATTTAATGTTCAGTAAAGCCATTGAGATTTGTCAAATCCATGAGGTGACAGAAAAACAGACAAGTATGCTTGCGAGTGATAAAAGCATGGTTTCAGCAGGCTCCAAAGCAAATGTAGACAGCATGCAACACATGGCAAACAGAAGCAGGCCAAAGCACATGTTAGCCACAGCCCCTGCTGGTTCACCAGGGAAACCACGTAGCTTTCTAGCAAATTCTACGACTAGTTCATTTAAATGAGCATGCTCCTCAATGCAGTACAAGCATGAATCAACAAAATCCAAGTCCAGCTTTATTGTTAACTGTCATAATTGTGGTGCCAATCATGAGTCTAGAAGAAAGAAATGCTTAGCATTTGGTCAGGAATATAACAAGTGTAAAAAATGGGACCATTTTCAAAAGTTTTGCAAATTAAGTAAACTCCGCACAGTTGCAAAGAAAGTTCACACAAAAGCAAGTTGATCAAGCAGACAGCAAATCCACTTTCTATGTAGATGGTGTATCAGTAATTGGTGAGAGAGTTGATCCAGTGAATTTACTGGCAAAGAGCAAAGTCAGGATCAATGGTAAATCCACAGGGCTTAAAGCAGACACTGGTTCAAAGTGTAATATTATATCAGCGGATAACCAAGAAAAAGAAAGAGAAAGCAACCTCAAAAGACGACCAATAACCATAAAAAGAGATTGCTGGAAATGCACTAAACAAACCACGGTGATGGAAATAACTTAATTCACAGAAACCACAAAATTGAAATAATTTGAAGTTTGGCTGCTCTTAATTTTAATAACAGAGCCAAGGAAATGCTCTCATTCAAGCCTGGGGGTCTTGCAGTATCCAAAGTGACCTGCCATTACAGCTCATGATATTCCAAATGGGTTTCCCAGGAACCCCCCCGGCATCTACATTTACTACTTCCAAAACAAAAAATAAAAATTTTGCTTGAGCACGAATTTGCGAGTGTTTATATAGAGCATCCCTTTCATTGTTTTTACTAATATCATAAAAATGCTTATATATATATATATATACGTCTTTTCAGACGTCTCTCTGTTTTCCCCACATAAAAAGCACTATAAACTTCATACGTCACTAAACAGACTAGACCACTAGTATTAAAATTACTATAGTGCATACTTTTGATAATCCTATTTCTAGATTTAACATATGCCTAATCAATATTAGCTATATGACCACCCTGGGAACAGGCCTCATATCTATATGTGCCTGTCCTTTTACTCCCAAATGTAATACTCCCCCTTTCAAATAGTTATTTCAGATTGTTTTCCTGTTTTAAAAATAATGTTAATAGGCTTGTTTTCTAAGCCTCTAAGATCCGTAAGGGAAGTAAATCCATTCCACTCTCTTTTAATGACATCTACTGCTACTTTTGAATCATTATTGACTTCCATTGTAAGTTCCCTACAAAATCCACTACCATCTTTCTGAACAGAAGAAGTTATAAGCTAATCACCTTTACCTAAAATAGGCAAGTATCTTGACAATTGTAAATTTTTAACATAATTCTTAGTATCCTCAAGCAACTTAGCTGGATACCCTCTTTCCTTAAAACGTTTCTCTAGAAAAAGGCATTCTTCTTCAAAATCCTCATTTAAAAAAGTGGGTCTACTTGCTCTTATCAATTGCCCCTTAAAAATATTTCTGTTTTGTACAAAGGGGTGGGCACTATCAAAATGTAAATATGAATTAGAAAAAGTCCCCTTACGGAAGATTTTGTACTTAATGCCCATAGTGGTTTTAATAATCGTCACATCCAAAAAATCCACTTTACTAAATGCAACAGAACTTGTAAAATGCAGAAAGGAGGTGGTTGTATCTAAATATTCCAAAAGTTCTTTCAACTTGTCTTCAGATTCCTTCCAAAAAATACAAATATCATCAAGGAAACGCCTATATAAAATCCAACAATCACAAAATCTAGAATTAAAGACATACTGTTTTTCCCACCAAGGTAAGTTGATGTTAGCATAAGTGGGGGCACAACTGGCCTCCATAACGACACCTCTCACTTGGTGAAAGTATTCACCCCAATAGTAAATATATAATATTATATAATGCTCTATATAAACACAAATTTGTGCTCAAGCAATCTTTTTATGGTTATTATATCAGCGGACACATTTGCTAAAGTGAGAACTAATGAGCAACTGAATGTGGCCAGTAGTGTGAAACTTGTTGCTTATGGAGGTGAAGAAATTCAAACCAAAGTCTCAGTGATGCTTTCATGTAATCTGTCCAAGAACTGTAACAGCTTGTTATCTTATATAGTCAGAAGACCAGTGCCATAATAGTAGATGATTTATTGGTTGGAGACAATGGTGAAGCAGAGCATGACAGAAGCCTAAAGAGAGTTCTAGACAGAGCATGTGAAGAAATTTGAAACTCAATCCACTCAAGTGCAAATTTAGACTACCAGAAATTACATATGTAGGTAATTTATTTACCAGTACTGTCTTGAGACCAGATCCAACCAAGCAAGCAGCTATTCTTGAGATGTCAGCACCAGATAGTATTCAAGCTCTGCAGCATTTCCTAGGCATGGTCAACTATTTAGGCAATTTATACCAGACTTCAGTAAGCTGACAGCACCTTTAAGAGAGCTGATGTGCAAAAATGTTACATGGTCATGGTTAGAACAACACCAGAAGGCATTTGAAGACCTTAAGAAGAAAATTACCACCCCACCTCCATTAAAAAAGTATGATATGGATAAACCAGTTACTCTTTTTTGTGATGCTTCAAAATTTGGTCTTGACACAGTTATTCTTCAAGAGGGCAGATCAATTGCCTATGCATCTAGAACACTTACCCAAACTGAAATGCAATATACTCAAATTGAGAAAGAACTTTTGGCAATAGTATTTGCATGTTCAAAGTTTCATGATTATATTTATGGTTGAGCTATTCAGATTGAAACTGACCACCAACCACTAGTTACTATATTAAAGAAGCCTATGCATTCAGCTCCAGTGAGATTACAAAGAATAATGCTCAAACTGCAAAAGTACAACTTCAAAATGGTCTATATGAAAGGCAAACTAATTTATTTTGCTGATAACTTATCCAGATTGCTCAAAATATGACAGAACAGCTTGACGCAGAGAAGTTTGACTTTGACATGATGGCAGTGCATAATTTTTCTCCCACTAGGCTTGATGAGCTGAAAGATCACACAAAGACTGATCCAATGTTGCAAAAGCTCAATCACTACATTAATGATGGATCTCTGTCAAAGCAATCTAGTGTACCACCTGAAGTGCAAACATATTTTCCTTACAGAGATGAAATGCTGATGGAAGATGGCATTATTTTCAAAGGTCCTAAAATTATTGTTCCTACTTCCTTACACAAGAATATATTCAGATTATCATCATAGTCACCCTGTTTCCGCATCCACTAAGAGAATAGTGAGAGAATTAGTATTTTGGCCTTCATTACTGAAAGACATTGATAAGGTACTTTCTTCTTGTTCAGTATGCAATAGTACTAGACCACATTTGCAAAGAGAACCACTTCAGCAAAGTCAAGTTCCTGAACTACCTTGGTCAACAGTAGCCACTGATACCTTCGAGTGGGAGAATCAACACTACTTAGTATTGGTAGACTCTTATTCTTATTGGTTTGAGATTGACCTACTACCTAATCTAACATCCACTACTGTTATTACTAAGTTGAAATATCATTTCTCAGTCCATGATAGTCTGCACAAAGTTGTTTCTGACAATGGTACTCAGTTTACTAGTCAGTTATTTCAGAAATTTGAAAAAGAATGGGACTTTGTACGTGTTACTAGCAGTCCAGAATATCCACAGTCAAATGGGCTAGCTGAACTTGCAGTGCAGAGTGTACAGCAATTACTTGAAAGGTCAAAGCGTGACAATACCAATTTCTTTTTGAATCTACTTAATCTCAGAAACATACCGCATGACGGTATACTTGGCTCACCTTCTCAAAGACTTTTATCCAGGCAAAGCAGAACACTACCTATTAGTTTCAGTTTATTGAGGCCTAAAGGTAAGAACAACAAAACCATCAAGGCTCAATTATTCAAGAAGTGTTCTATCCAGTTATGATAAATTGAGCAGATTTCTTTGCCTGTTGAGGGAAGGAGAGACAATGAGGATACAAATGGTGAAAGGTTTCAACTGGATTGGTCAAGTTACAGGCATGTGTGCCGAGCCGACATCCTACCTTATAGAATCTGAGGGTGTGGAGTGCAGGAGAAATTGCGAGCATCTTCTCCTTGTACCAGAATCATTATCTCAGCATTGTTCCTGTGATACAGATTCTAGATCTCAGAGTGAACCAGATGTTGTTCCCATCCCAGAGTGTGTTTAAACCTCTACTTCCATTCCTGAGAATGTTCCAAATACTTCCAAGGTTGAACATTCTGTAGAGACAGCTCCAGTTGCTAAACCTAAATCCCAGTTTTATGTCACAAAATATGGTCGAATATCCAAGCCCAGTGGAAATACACAACAACATGGACATAACTGTATATATGTACCTAGTGTTGTATAATTGTATAATGAAGAACTACTTGTAATATCTGCATGCCAAATCAAATCATAATGTTGCATGATCTATTTCTCAAAGGGGGAGGGTGTAGATCAGAGTGAATGTGCTGTAGCTTTAAGAAGCATGTCAATGGCTGAGTGCACACATATAAATACAGGGTACATGCTATTCCTAGTGCCGTTTTGAGAGTGCAGCTAGAGAGTGAGAATGCATGATTGCAGTAGTTAGTTTGTATATAAGTTACAAAATTTAAAGTCAATAAACTTCTATTGTGATGTGTTTGTTTATAATAAAGCTGCTTGAACACAACCCACAAAGATGCTTCTATTGTGTCCAAAGTAGGAGAGTGACACCCTGGTTATTCTAGCACATTTTTATAGGGCAAATATGTCAAATATGTCCCTATTTCTAGGTCATTGACCCGCATTATATCGGCCTATGTCTAGATGTCTTTCACTAAGAGATTGAGATCCCATCTGTGAAGCCCTGGTGATTACTGTTGCATTCCATGTAAAACAACGTAATGCCACTGCTCTGATTTAAACAAGCATACTATCCATGTTTGGCAGCCACAAAACCTCGCTTATTTACATTTAAATGTGGTGCACGACATGAATATGCAATGCGTGCTGCTGCTTGACAAGCACCAGAAACACCATATAGGCTTCACGCAAAGCCTACATGGAGTTTATTGTATCCCAGTGATAGTTTTTATTTTTGTATATGCATTTAAAATAAACTTGTTGCTCATTCAGTTTTACATTTTTGAAAACTTGAAAATTGATGTTAATCTTCATTCATTCCTTACCACTGGGAATCGGTTCCTTCCTTGGAACCAAGCCAGCCTTTTACCAAGCTCACACCAGCCCTAATCTCTCAAGCACAGATTTTACCCACAATGCCCTCTTCCCTGTTACCTCAGATCTCGTTTGCCACATTGCCGTAAAGCCGTGCCAAGCCCAGCTCTCGATAAGCTAAGTGTTTAAACTTATTTTATAACTGTCCTTTTATGAATTTTCTTGCCTTTTCCTGTGTAAATCTTTCTGTTAGTTTTATCACACTTCCCACTGCCCTCTCTGTCTTTCTTAAAACTCCATTTATCTCTTTTTACCGTTTGTGGTAATCTTCCTTACCATTATTGGTAATCTCTCTTCTTACTTTATTAGGTATTTTCTGGAATACCATCACTGGTATTTTCTCTTCTCCTTAAAAAACATTCAAAAAAAAAAAAAAAAGGTTTTTGTGCCCATTATGTTGGAGAAAAAAGGCACCACTGGTTTCAAGCAGTGTGACCAATGTGGTCGTAAATTACCACATTCAGATACCCATAACCTATGCATTTACTGTTTGGGCATCCCGCATCTTTCTGTCCAACCGCCTTCTGGGATTTGTAAGAATTTCTCTTTGAGAACTCTCAATGAGCATAAAAATAAGTTGATTTTAAAAGGCCTCCTCAAAACTCCCTTTTCAAAGGCTATCTCTGGGAAGGTGGGTTCATCCCCTCCTAGTAAACATCACAAGAAAAGATCTCATTAGGTTCCATCATCTCTCTCTGGAAAACAAAAGGAACCTAAGGCAAAGAAACCAAAAATGACTGAATCTAACAAATTGGATCTGATGGTTCCATCTCCTTCAGCTCTGTCCTCAGCACCGTCATCCTTAACTATATCTCTGATTTCTACCTCAATGCCGAAGACTGTTGCTTCGGTGCTGACCTTAGCACTTACTGAACTGATCTCGGTACCAACAACATCAGTGCAAGTATTTATGGCACTGACACTCTTGGCGCCATGTACTGCTTTGGAACCGTTTTTGGTTCCTCTCAAACTTAAATTGGATTTTCCAATATCTACTACAGCAGCCAGAACCAGGTATTCAACTTCAATAGACCCTTTACTTGGGCATCAATATAGCCCCATTTTAGAAAGGCCTGAATCACCTTCAGGAATGTCCATGCATTCCTCTAGGACCTTTCAGAATTAGATATAGTGCACCTTGTCAATCAGCTTCTAACAGCCAGCGGGATCTCCACCCCAGCTAAGGTTACACTCCCTAGTGGAGGTAGCCATATTTCTCCACAGACTCCAGGTAATTCTCCTCTTTCAGCTTATGTGCAAGCTTTGAAGCCCCCTGAGCCAACATCTCCTTCAGTTCCCACTGCGTCGGTGCCACTGGTGGACCTCACCGTGGTGTCGGAGATGTCCCTTTGGCTTCCAGTGTGTTCAGCACCAAGTCTCTCTTAGGGTCGTGGCTGTCCCATCAGCACCAGAATTCATGGCTTGGCACTGATTTTTTCTATGGTGCTATCCATGGTTCCGGGAGTCCTCTCGGTGCATAGCCCTCCTGAGACTCCTTGCCTGGTGGCTGGTTCACTGAAGCGGAGTTTGACCCCCAGTTCCAAGGTTGTCCCACTTGGTTCCAAGCTCTCATCCCTCTTCAGGCAGCCTGGCTTTCTAGGCAATAGAGAGGGCCCTTGCCATAGTAGGCAAGCTTTTGGTGTCAGAATCATTACCTCTCCCTTTCTCTGAGCTGCAGTTGACACAAGTCACTATCATAGGACACTGGGTAAAAGAGCCTCAAGACACTCTGCCCCAGGTTGCTGCTTCTTCAGAGTCTTCCCCAGAAAGTCCCACTGAGGAAGTACATCATAAGAAATCATGCAAGAGGAAGCATGTAGACTCCCCTGAAGAGTCTTTAACTGAAGACATGGATTACAATGAAGGGAAAGGGTCCCCACAGTCACTCCTTGATGAGGTCTCCTTTGGAGACATTCTGGAAATATTGAAACAGAGGGGTGACTGGAAGCCCTCCAACCCTTCGTCTGAGGAGTCCATGTTCCGGCAGGCATGTCAGGCTTGACCCCCTACCTCCTAGGTGACCCCATCTGCAGATAAGCTTGTCCAGCTAGTCATGCAGTGTGCTTGGAAAAGTCCTGACACCATCAATTCGATCCCACAGAGGCCAGACAAAATGTTATCACCACCTCAGCAACACCCCCATTGGTCAAAGTGTCTTCCAGTAGATGCCATGGTGGTGGCGGCTGCTACCAGGAAAGAACTGCCCGAGGAGAGCCAGACTGTTCACCAACCTAACAAGGAGTCTCAGGCAGTGGACCAACTAAGGAAGCGAGTCTTTGCTTTATCGACCTTCACAGTTAGATATTTGAACTATTTGGCATACTTCACCAGACTCCAGAGAGACTTGATTACTGAACTGTCCAAAATCTTAGCAGGAGCTGTGTCCGATGAGGTCCGTGACAAGGTTGCCTCACAACAAGTTGCCCTTGAATCCATTTCCAACTCTGCCATGTGCCTGATCTCTCATGCCATGCAAGGAGCTGCCAGAGCAGTGAGTTCAGGCATTGTCATGAGCCATCATGCCTGGATGCA
The DNA here is from genome assembly GCF_019279795.1 of Protopterus annectens. Classification (NCBI taxonomy): domain Eukaryota; kingdom Metazoa; phylum Chordata; order Ceratodontiformes; family Protopteridae; genus Protopterus; species Protopterus annectens. The sequence goes on from NC_056729.1 coordinate 1,900,745,912, forward strand.
TCTTTGTGACTCTGCAGACCTCTTTAAGTCCTCCTTTCTGAATGCTCCAATAGAAGCCTCTTCACTATTCGGCCCTAAAATTAAAGACACGTTGGCCAGGTGCGAGCAAGTTGGCAAGACCCTTTCTGCTGTGTGTGTGTGTTTCCCTGCACCTCAATGTTCCTACTCAAGAAACCAGAGGAATGGAAAGATGTGGCACAAAAAAATCACAGGGTCCTTTTTGTGATGTATGTGGTGAGTATACCCCTAGAGGCAGAGGGCGTAAGTCAAACGGAAGATGCCCTTTAGGGTCAGGGAAGGTCCATGTAACCAGGACTTCAGAGGTTCATTCTCCAGACAGCCCTATCAGTAATCCTGAAGAGTGTCCCCATTGCTTTCCTCTGGAAGTAGTCAAGGGGACATTTTTCCTTGTACCATTCTGCCTGGCAAACAATATCAACAGATGCATGGGTACAATGGATTATCACCAGAGGATATCACATCCCTTTCAACCTATACCCCACCCCCTCCTTCTCGAATTCCCGACTTTCCACCCAGTCAAAGTGAAGCAACAGCACTAGAGATTCAACAACTGCTCCAAAAAAAAGAGTCATCCAACCAGTCCCACCAGATCAAACAGGAGCTGGATTTTACTCAAGAATCGTTTCAGTGCCAAAAAATACAGGGAACTGGAAACCAATCCTAGATCTCAGCATATTAAACAAATTTGTCAAACAAGAGAAATTCCAGATGGTCACGGTTCAGTCTATCCTCCCCTTACTGGAGAAAGACGATTGGATGTGCTCAATAGATCTTTAGGATGTGTATTACCATATAAAATGGACAAGTGCTTCAGAAGCTACCTCTGGTTCTGTCTATGGGCCAATCATTTTCAATTCCGAGTGCTGTCCTTTGGACTCTCTACAGCCCCCCAGAGTGTTCAAGTGTATGGCAGTAGTAACAGCTCACATGAGACTTCAAGGATTCCAAGTGTTTCCATATCTGGACGATTGGCTTCTCATCACCCCCACCAAGCTTCTACTGAAAGAGACCCTTATGTATTTTCTGAAAATAGCTCAACACCTTGGAATATCAATAAACCGAAAGAAGTGCAAACTAACTCCATCCCAATTTCTAGAATTCATAGGTGTAATCCTAGACACAAAAGATTGCCTAACATCTTTCACATATAACAGGCTCCAAAGGATAAGATCCCAAATTCGAATGATACTCTGTCAAGACCTATCCCCGGCCTGATCAGTACTTCAACTTCTAGATTCTATGGTAGCGCCAATCACTATAGTACCTCTGGTGAGGTTCTAAATGAGACTTCTACAGTGGTTACTGCTAACCTAGTAGTCCTCCTTATGACACCCTTTGTCCTTCCATATCTGAATAATTCAGAAATGCAAACAAGACTTAATGATGGATGAAGCCAGTTGGACGACAATAGTCTCGCCCCTTTTGCCCCAATCAGACCAAGGCCACAGTAACTACGGATGCTTCCCTGATGGGGTGGGGGAGTCTATATCAGGGAAAGACAGTCCAAGGCACCTGGTCAGAGACAAAGACCCGAATGCATATCAATGTCCTGAAACTGAGGTTGGTGCTTCTAGCACTGCAAGCATTTTATTCCATCCTTCCATCTGGGACCATTGCAGTTGAATCAGACAACATGTCAGTGGTCTGGTACATCAATAAGCAAGGGGGGACCAAATCCTACCCTCTATGCCAAGAAACTATGAGAATTTGGCAATGGACGATAGCTTCCAACCTCTTTCTGATAGCAATGCACATTCCCGGGAGCTCCAACGTTATAGCAGACAAACTGAGCAGATGCATTCTTCAGCCTCACGTGTTGTCCCTCAATCTTCTGATGGCAGCAACAATTTTCAATCACTGGGGGCAGCCTTGCTGCGACCTATTTGCCTCCCCAATAAACCTCAAATGCACCAACTATTTTGCCCTAATCCCCCCACAGGGGGAGTCACCGAGGGATGCCCTGGTTCACGATTGGCCCTCAGGTCATCTATATGCCTTCCCCCCTTCTCAAACTCATCTCACAATTCTTGAAGAAAGCCCTTTGGTTGAGAAGCAGAGTAATTGTCATTGCCCCCTATTTGCCTCGACAAGTTTGGTTTCCCTTTCTTTGGCCTCACCTCCAGGATCAACCATATATTCTAGATCCCTCCCTGGAGTTGATCTCACACCTACAAGGATTGATTCACCCGAACATTCCCAGTCTCAAGCTGACAGCTTGGTTCCTCTACTTCCAGTGATTGTCAGGCAGAGTAACCTCACCTCTCCAGTGTGTAATATTCTCATAAACCATACACCAGAGGGACTTATCTCAGCAAATGTAAAATATTCCTCATATGGATACAGAAAAAGAATTTAGACCCTTTTACAGCCCCTATCTCTGTGATTCTTGAATACTTAGCAAACCTTGATTCAGGGACTGCAGTCTCAACTATTTGAGTTCACTTGGCTGCCATTTCAAATTTTCATAATAGATTCCAAGAATCTTCCCTTATGTCCCACAGACTCTACAAGACATTCTAAAAGCGTATTATTCATATTAGACCTCCTTTCAGAGAACTAATAGAACCTTGGGATCTTTCATTAGTACTGCAATCTCTAACAGGACCTCCCTTTGAACCTGCCTCAAATTGTGGCCTGAAGTTCCTATCATGGAAATCACCATTTTTGATAGCCATCACTATCAGCCAAATGCATATCAGAGCTTCAAGCCTTGTTCATCAAATGCCCCTACATGACTTTTCATAAAGACAGAGTATCATTCCAAACTAACCCATCTTTCTTGCCCAAGGTCATTTCAGAACTATCAATTAACCAGACAATTGACCTACCAGTGTTTTTTCCTAATGATTCCAATGGAGAGGAGTATTGTCTTCACTCATTAGATGCACACAGACAACTATGTTTTTACCTAGACAGAACAAAACCTTTTTGGAAAACAGACCAATTATTTGTAGCCTTTTCTGGATCAGAATAGTGTGTCCTGTCTCAAAAGTTACTTTATCCAAATGGTCAAGAAATTGCATCATGTTCATTTATGACAAAAGTAATATCTCTCTGCCCCGTAGAGTCAGAGGCTATTCTACCAGATCAATAGCCACTTCTGCGGCTCTTCATGCAAGAGCCTCCTTGAATGACATTTGTGCAGCCGCAACGTAGGCCAACCCTCATAGCATTATCACTCATTACAAATTGGATTTGGCCTCCAGGGGAACACCATCCTTTGGTTCAATGGTGCTCAGGAACATCCTTCCATAAGGGCCTCCCAGGAACAAAGGCAGCTGGGGACTCTGTCCCAATGGTAAGGAATGAATGAAGATTAACAACATCAGATAAAGAAGTTATGTCTTGCCATAATGTTCCATTTGTATTGTTGATCTTTATTCATTCATTACTTTCCACCCTCCTTCTGCCTCCAAAGGCTCCTGGGGGATTGCATTGGGTCCTATGGCTGTTCAATAGGTTTATTCTGACCAGAGACAGCCTCTGCTTTGCTGATATCTGGCAAACTCGATCTGAGGTAACAGGGAAGAGGGCACTGTGGGTAAAATCTTACCTCGAGAGTTTAGGGCTGGTATGAGCTTGGTAAAAGGCCGGCTTGGTTCTGAGGACAGAACCAATTCCCAATGGTAATGAATGAATGACGATCAACAACACAGATGGAACATTATGATAAGACATAACTTCTTTTTTGAACACCTGCCAACTCTTCACATGTTTTAATGCTCAGATAAAGCACCGTCTAATTTCAAATTATCTCAATCTGGATCAGTGTAGACTGTGTAAAGCTGCTTATGTGAAAAGTGCAGTAGAAAACTGGAGCATTTCTCCCCGGGCCTCCGCTGAAAACAGGCTCTGTGGAACCTAGTGGGACATTCCCGGTCAACAAATGTTAAATAAATAAATAAATAAATAAATAAATAAATAAATAAAAATAAAAAAAATAAAAACTGAAATTATGAACATGTGAACATTTATGTGAAATGAAAAGATGTGTGATAAAGTCATTGTAAACATTTTTTTGTCAATTAGAAAGGTATAAAACTGTGTTTCATCTGATCTGGGTTACAGCACATGAAAAAAGCTTAAAAATGCACTTTATTTAGTTAGCTGTTGACCTTTTTCAACCATGGCCAAAACTAAGAGATGAGAAGAATTCACTGAGCAAACACCAATGATTACACATATATACAATGAGTATATATACATAGGTACATAAGTAAGGTACAACAATGGTTACACATATATACATTGAGTATGCATATACAGGTACATATGTAAGGTAAGGTACATCAATGGTTACACATATATACAATGAATATACATACATAAGTACATACGTAAGGAACATCAATGGTTACAGATATATGCAATGAGTATACATACATAGGTATATATGTAAGGTAAGGTACATCAATGGTTACACTTATATATGAGTATACATATACTGGTGCATGCGTAAGGTACAGCAATGGTTATACATATATACAATGAGTATACATATATAGGTACATATGTAAGGTAAAGTATATCAATAGTTACACGTATATACAATGAGTATACATACATAGGTACATATGTAAGGTAAGGTATATCAATAGTTACACATATATACAATGAGTATACATATATAGGTACATATGTAAGGTAAGGTATATCAATAGTTACACATATATACAATGAGTATACATACATAAGTACATATGTAAGGAACATCAATGGTAACAGATATATGCAATGAGTATACATACATAGGTACATATGTAAGGTAAGGTACATCAATGGTTACACTTATATATAATGAGTATACATATATAGGTACATGCGTAAGGTACAGCAATGGTTATACATATATACAATGAGTATACATATATAGGTACATATGTAAGGTAAGGTATATCAATAGTTACACATATATACAATGAGTATACATACATAGGTAGATATGTAAGAAAATCAATGATTACAAATATATACAATGAGTATAAATACATAGGTATATATACGTAAAGTAAGGTACAGCAATGGTTACACATAGATGACTATACATACATAGGTACGTACTAAGGTAAGGCACATCAGTGGTTACACATATATACAATGAGTATACATACATAGATAGATATGTAAGGTAAGGTACATCAATGGTTACACATATATAGAATGAGTATACATGCATAGGTACATACGTAAGGAACATCAATGGTTACAGATATATATAATGATTATACATACATAGGTACATACGTAAGGTGAGGTACATCAATGGTTACGCATATCACATGACTATACATACATAGGTATGTACGTAAGGTAAGGCACATCAGTGGTTACACATATATACAATGAGTATACATACATAGATGCATATGTAAGTTACATCAGTGCTTACACAGATATACAATGAGTATACATACATAGGTAGATACATAAGGTACATCAATGGTTGCACACACACACAAACACACACATATATATATATATATATATATATATATATATATATATATATATATATATATATATTTAAAGAGTATACATAGATAGGTACATAAATATCAAAAGCAAAACATTGCTGTGGGAAGTAAACCACTGAAATGTAAATGCAACAGTGCTGCAAACAATCCAAAAAAATAACCAGCAGTCCAAGACAGAAATGTATCTAAACAAAATGTTTAATAAAACACGAATAGACAGCAAAGATAAGCGCCTTCACAGTTAGCTTCATCAGATCTCTAATATAACAAATAAATGTATCCTTTTAGTAACACAAATAATTAGCCTCATATCCAATCAAATAATAGTGCATCTATAGTTGCTAGGTGATGAATTAACAACTCAAAGCACAACAATTATATATAAGAAAAACCTATAAAACATTTAAACGTATAGCCATTATAAATATATAGTCATTACAAATATATGCTGTGTAATATTATATAAAATTTAAAAATATACAAACCTTAAATATATAATTAAGGAATGTGGTTAAAAATCTGTTTAATCATGTAAACAGCAAATATCTGACTATTTCTTTCTTAGTGACCTGCCTCTCAAAACAGGCTGTATAGAAACATATTCATTCAAACCAGGGCCATAATTTGCCCCTAGTTTAAAGATTCATTTCAACTCAGCCTGATATGTGATATTAACCGAATCACCTTTTTCTAACGTTCTTTTGTATTGCTTCTAAAACTATAAATTTAAAAGTATGCTAGGTCACTAAGAAAGAAATAGTCAGATATTTACTTGTGTTAGTAAAAGGATGCATTTATTTGTTGTATTAGAGATCTGATGAAGCTAACTGGAAAAGCGCTAATCTTTGCTGTCTATTTTTGTTTTTACATACATAGGTATATACTTAAGGTACATCAGTGGTTACACATATCATATGACTATACATTCATAGGTACATACGTAAGGTAAGGTATATCAGTGATTACAAATATATAATGAGTATACATACAAAGGTACATACGTAAGGTACATTAATGGTTACACATATATACAATGAGTATACGTACATAGGTACGTACATAAGATCCATCAATAGTTACACATATATATAAACAATGAGTATACCTACATAGGTACTCACATAAGGTACATCAATGGTTACACATATTTACAATGAGTATACATACATAAGTAGATACATAAGGTACATCAATGGTTGCACATATATACAAAGAGTATACATAGATAGGTACATATGTAAGGTAAGGTGCATTAATGGTTACACATGTATACAATGAGTATACATAGGTACATACGTAAAGAACATCAATGGTTAGACATATATATATAATGAGTATACATACTTAGGTATGTGCATAAGGTACATCAATGGTTGCACATGTATACAATGAGTATACATACACAGGTACGTACATTAGGTACTTCAGTGGTTACACATATATACAATGAGTATACATACATTGGTACATACGTAATGTACATCAGTGGATATACAATATACAATGACTATACATACATAAGGTACATCAGTTGTTACACATATATACAATGAGTATAGATACATAGTTACATGCATAATGTCCATCAATGGTTACATATGTATACAGTGAGCATATATACACAGGTACATACATAAGGTACATCAATGGTTACACATAAATATGAGTACACATACATAGATATACACATAAGGTACATTAATGGTTGCACATATATACAATGAGTAAACATACATAGGTACATACATAAGGTACATCAGTGGTTACACACATATAAAATGAGTATTCATACATAGGTACATACATAAGGACATCAGTGATTACACATATAAACAATGAGTATACATTACAAAGGTACATACATAAGGTAAGGTACAGCAATGGTTACAAATATATACAATGAGTATACTTATAGGTACATTAGTAAGGTAAGGTACATCAAATACATCAATGGTTACACATATCATATGACTATACATGCATAGTACATAAGTAAGGTAAGGTACATCAGTGGTTACACATATGTACAAAAAGTATACATACATATATACGTACGTAAAGTACATCAACAGTTACACATATATACAATGAGTATACAAGCATAGATACATAGATAAGGTACATCAATGGTTACAAATATATAAAATGGTTATATATACATAGGAACCTAGATAAGGTACATCAATGGCTACACATATATACAATGAGTATATATACATAGGTACCTACATAAGGTAAATCAATGGTTACACATACATACAATGAGCATATATGCACAGGTACGTACATTAGGTACTTCAATGGTTACATATATATACAATGAGTATACATACATAGGTACGTACGTAAGATACATCAATGTTTACATGTATATACATTGAGTATACATACACAGGTACATACACTAGGTACATCAATGGTTACATATATATACAATGAGTATACATACATAGGTATACATGTAAAGTATATCAGCTGTTACACAGATATACAATGAGTATACACACATAGGTACATATGTAAACTTCATCAATGTTTACACAAATATACGAGTATATATACATAGGTATGAACATAAGGTAAATCAATGGTTATGCATATATACAAAGAGTATTCATTCATAGGTACATACATAAGGTACATCAATGGTTGCACATATATACAATGAGTATACATAGGTACATATGTAAGGTAAGGCACATCAATGGTTACACATGTATACAATGAGTATACATGCATATGCATATACGTAAGGTACATCAATGGTTACACATATACACAATGAGTATACATGCATTGGTATGTATGTAAGGTACACCATGGTTACACATATATACAATAAGTATACATACACAGGTATGTATGTTAAGTACTTCAGTGGTTACACATATATACAAGGAGTATACATACATAGGTACATACATAAGGCACATCAATGGTTACACATATACACAATGAGTATACATACATTGGTACGTATGTAAGGTACACCATGGTTACACATATATACAATACGTATACATACACAGGTATGTACATTAGGTACTTCAGTGGTTACACATATATACAATAACTATACATACACAGGTATGTATGTTAGGTACTTCAGTGGTTATCTATATATACGATGAGTATACATACATTGGTACATATGTAAAGTACATATGTTAAGTACATCATTGGTTACAAAGATATACAATCAGTATACATACATAGGTACATACATAAGGTGCATCAGTGGTTGCACAGATATACAATGAGTACACATACATAGGTACATACATAAGGTGCATTAATGTTTGCACATGTATACAATGAGTATACATACATAGGTACATACATAAGGTACATCAATGGTTACACATATATACAATGAGTATACATACATAGGTACATACGTAAGGCACATCAATGGTTACACATATATAAAATGAGTATACATACACAGGTGCGTAAGTTAGGTACTTCAGTGGTTACATATATATATACAGTGATTATACATACATTGGTACATAGATAAGATACATCAGTGGTTACACATATATACAATCAGTATACATACATAGATATGTACGTAAAGTAAATCAATGGTTACACATATCATACAACTATATATACATAGGTACATATGTAAGGTAAGGTATATCAGTTGTTACACATATATACAATGAGTATACATCATAGGTACATACGTAAGGTAAGATACATCAGTGGTTACACATATATCCAATGAGTATACATACATAGGTACATATGTAAGGGACATCAATGGTGACACATATATACAATGAGTATACATACATAAGTACATACATAAGGTCCATCAATGGTTGCACATATACAGAATGAGTATACATATATAGGTACATACGTAAAGCACATCAATGGTTACACATATATGCAAAGAGTATATATACATAGGTACCTAAATAAGGTACATCAATGGTTATACATATATACAATGAGAATATATACATAGTTACATACTTAGATCCCTCAATGATTATACATATATACAATGAGTATAAATACACAGGTGCGTATGTTAGGTACTTCAATGGTTACACATATATACAATGAGTATACATACATAGGTACGTACTTATGGTACATCAATGGTTACACATATATGACTATACATACATAGGTACATACGTAAGGCACATCAATGGTTACACATATATAAAATGAGTATACATACACAGATGCATACGTTAGGTACTTCAATGGTTACACATATATACAATATATACAATGACTACACATACATTGGCACATAGATAAGATACATCAATGGTTACACACATATATATATACACGAGTATACATACATAGGTACGTACATAAAGTACATAAATGGTTACACATTTATGACTATACATACATAGGTACATACATAGGGCACATCAATGGTTACACATATATAAAATGAGTATACATACACAGGTGCATACGTTAGGTACTTCAATGGTTACACATATATACAATGACTATACATACATCGGTACATAGATAAGATACATCACTGGTTACACATATATACAATGAGTATACATACAAAGGTATGTACTTAAGGTACATCAGTGGTTACACATATATGACTACACATTTATATTTACATATGTAAGGTAAGGTATATCAGTGGTTGCACATATATAATGAGTATACATACATAGGTACATACGTAAGGTAAGGTACATCAGTAGTCACACATATATGCAATGAGTATACATTCATAGATACATACATAAGGACCATCAATGTTTGTACATATACACAATGACTATACATACATAGGTATGTAGATAAGGTACATCATATATACAATGAGTATACATACATAGGTACCTAGATAGGGTACATCAATGGTTTCACATATACACAATGAGTATACATACACAGGTGCCTACATTAGGTACTTCAATGGTTACACATATATACAATGAGTATACATACATTGGTACATAGATAAGATGCATCAATTGTTACACATATTTACAATGAGTATACATACATAGGTATGTGTGTAAGGTACATCAATGTTTATACAGATAAACAATGAGTATACATACATAGGTACGAAAATAAGGTACTTCAGTGGTTACACATACATACAAAGACTATACATACATAAGTGCATACGTAAGGTCCATCAATGGTTACACATATATACAATGAGTATACATACATGGGCACGTATGTAAGGTCCATCAATGGTTACACATATATACAATGAGTATACATACATAGGTACGTACGTAAGGTACATCAATGGTTACACATATATACAATGAGTATATATACATAGGTACATATATAATCTTTTTGATTTCACACAAATAATAACTGTCCCTACTAGGATTAGTAAGCCTTCTCACAAAGAAAGCATATTAGACTGGGTACTCATCAACAGTCACCCCCATATGTATAAATCTGGTACCCTTCCCGATACCCTCAGTGATCATTCCCCAACTTAAATTATTAAGCAAAAGACAGGAACCCCCCACCAGACCAAATTAAAAACTACCAGAAATAAAAATCTCAACACTATCAACTTCCAAAATGCACTCAGCTCCATTAACTGGGCAACCCTTAAACACTTGCCACTAGAAGAGGCTGGAACACACTTCAGTGCTACATTCCTAAGCATTTTTGACACCCATGCCCCCGCACAAACTATTAGAACAAAATCAAACTCTGCACCTTGTCTCTCTAAAGAAGCCAAGTCAAAATTATACTTAGAAATAAAACCTAGGACAAATGGCGCTCTACTAAAGCCCCCCTCGACCATCTAACATATCGTCAGCATAGAAATGATACAAATAAATTCATTCTACTTGACAAAAAAAGGCTACTACCACAACATCCTGCAAAAACACCAAAAACAACCCCCAGAAGTCCTGGTCAGGTATAAACCAACTTCTACATCCAGGACAATCTACCACTCCAACCCCATCAAACCTCACCCACAAACCCCCTGAGACTACTGCCAATGCCTTTAATAACTTAATAACTTTTTCACTGACACTATCCAGTCCCTAGCCAACCAATTAACCCCCACAGGTTCTACCCCCTCTACTGTCTCACCTACTATGCATCCCCCTTCACATTCCAGCCAGTCCCCATCACCCTGATCCAATCTCTACTTAAAAAATTGAAACCCACCTCCCTATCCGCCGACCTCCTCTCAGCTGAATGCCTTCAAAAATCAGCAGATACCATAGGGCTATCTCCATCCTGATCAACAGGCCACTAAAAGAAGGTGCCATCCCTTCTATCTGGAAAATATCCCACATTATCCCACTCCATAAAGGTGGTGCTTCTACAGAATTGTCCAACTACAGAACAATAGCCATTCTTTCACAGGTAGCCAAAATAATGGAGAAGTGTGTACATAAGCAATTTATGCACTATCTCACCCAGAACAATCTGCTGGTCAATTCACACCATGGTTTTAGACCTCATCACAGCACAACCTCCATCCTCCTTTCATTTACTAATGTCATACAACAAACTCAAAACAATAACATGCTATCCTCTGCTCTCTTCTTAGACCTCTCAAAGGCCTTTGATATGGTCAAGAACCAACTACTCATTCACTCTCTGGAATCTATTCCCCTGGGCAACCATGTTATCCAGTGGTTCCTCTCTTACCTCAGCAATAGACAGCAGGCAGTTATATGGCAGAACAAACTGTCCACCCTATTACCTCTCACCCTTGGAGTCGCTCAGGGTTCAATATTAGGCCCCCTACTCTTTTCTATCTTCATCAATGACCTC
>NC_056729.1:1900763186-1900850686 GCF_019279795.1 Protopterus annectens
GTGTGTGTGTGTGCGCGCATGTGTGTGCCGATGTCTGCGTGTGCAAGGGAAATTGCAATGGGTTGATAGAATGTGACTGAGCACAGCAAACTGAAATTATTTATCATGATATACATACATACACATACAGGTGTGTGTGTGTGTGTGTGTGTGTGTGTGTGTGTGTGTGTGTGTGTGTGTGTGTGTGTGTGTGTGTGTGTGCATGTATGTATAAAAAAAAAAATATATATATATATATATATATATATATATATATATATGTATATATATTTATTCACTAATTGTCAACAAAGCAGTTATATTTAGTGGGCTCAGAGGTTCTATTTGAGCAGTATAATTGCTGGTTGCATGGACTATGTAACGCAGACAGTGACAAATCCTGTTGCGATTTGTAAATTAAAACATGCATTATGCTGGTTATGCAGAGCTAATGTGCACTATATGAGGAAAATACAAATACTTTACTTTGACTAGTGTTTATGTGAAACAAAGTTGAAATGCATTATTGTGGCCATTTATATTATAATCAGACATCAGAGATGTATACATTCAACAAATTTGCCATTAGCTGCCCTGAGTTTGACTGTTAGTGGATTAAAGTGACTAACCTGGCTTTCATCTGCTCATGGCACAATGGATAGTGCATTGGACTTCTAGTAAAATGGTAAAAGGCATTCAAATGTTGTGGGTTCAGGTCCCATCAAAGTCGACTTTTTATAGTGGGTGGTTTGGCATAATGGTTACAGTATTCACCTTCATGAACATAAGGTGCAGAGTTTGGTCCTGACCCCAGGTAATTGGCTAAGCTGAAAATGGCCATTTAGAGGTACTAGCATAGCATTTACCTATGTTAAAAAGTCACTATTCTGAATTTGCAGAAGTACTATGCATTTATATGAAGCCAGCTGAAACTTTTGCTGTGGCTATTTTTATTAACATAGGCAAACATCTGAGGTGTGCATGTTCAATAAAATAACTGTAATAAGGGTTGTGGGTGATGCCTGGTGGTAAAAATATCTGTGTATAAGTAGAAGTTGCATTGCATTTATAAGTAACAGGTTGCCCATAATTTATTTTTAAAGTCTATCACAATCAGATACCAGCACTGTAAAAATTAAGTGGCTGTTTGTAGCAGTCTGGGCTGGATGTTTACGTGTGATATCAACTGTTAACACAGTGCACAGGAAATGACATTGCCATTTTACAGTGCTTTGTTCCTTGGCTGAGTTTTTCAGTTTGATTCCTTCTCTGTGGAAACTGTATGTACTTTCTCTCTCTCTCTCTCTCTGTCTTTGGTTGGATTTCATTCAGGATCTTTGCTTTCCTCCCCCAGACCTTCTTCTGCATAATGTATGCCTGTAGCCTATGTGTAGAACTAGGATGGGGAGGCTAAAAACAGGGGAGGAGTTGTGAAGTATTGGACAAGACAAATGTGCAAAAGGGGGTGCTTCATTTCACCTAAAGCTGCCCCTGTTGCTTGCAGTCTGACATCTGAAATATATATGGTCGATAAAATGACTAGAATGAATGGGTACTGAGGCAGTCTTTGGATGAAGGTGATTGACTTGACCTGTTGTTTGATCAGAGGAAAATTGTCACTGACCTGTTAAAATGTTATCCACGCCAATTCATCTAATCTCAGTCCTTGACCTGCTGGTACACAGAAAGTATATTTTCTTTCTTTCTGTTTTTTTTTTCTTTTTTTGTTGAGATAGAAATCTATATATCTTTACAAGTATTTTGTCCTCAGTTTGCTGTGTACTACTGTTTTGCCAGCTTTGAACATTATACATTTGATACAACTTATTCCTTCCTTGAAAGAAAAAAAAATAAGAATTTATTTTCTTACCTCTGATTTTTACTTAGACCATCATTGGATCAAAAGGTTAAAATACAACACAATTTCTATACTCTCGCCATTATCAAAAAATTTAGAAAAATGCATACATACCCAATTTCTGAAACATCTCTCTGGTGATAACTGCCTTGCACCTACCCAGCATGGATTTTGTCCCTCTCACAGCACTATTGTAGCTGTACTTTCTTTTACCGATACTGTGAATAAAGCCCTGGATGCTGCCCTACTTACCTCAGTCACTCAGTCATCTTATTAGACCTATCCAAGGCTTTCGACACAGTGTCACACTCTAAACATTTGCAACAATTATAAAATCTAGGTAGTTCCACAAATTCTCTTAACATGATTCTCAAGCTATCTAAATAAAAAACAGTCTGTTAGGTGGCAAAATAAACAATTTGAATACCTGCCCAATAATACAGGAGTCCCCCAAGGATGTAGTTTGGGGCCACTGCTTTTCAATATATTCATTAATAATCTTCATGAATCATGCCAACATAGTACACTCACTCAATATGCCGACGATTCAACTATCATCTCCTCTTCCACCAATCTCGCCGATCTCCAAAAGATTACTCAACATGCCCTTACATCTATTGAGTCCTGGTTAAATGATGCACAACTATTACTGAATCCCCTAAAAAAATCGAAGCTCCTGCTTTTCTCAACAAAACCACCAGTCTCAGACTTCAAAGTTTTCTCACAAAACAACACAAAAACTGAAATAGTAAAGACAGCAAAATTATTAGGCATAACTATTGATGACGAACTTACCTTTGAGCAGCATGTTCTTAATACAATAAAAAAATCATTTTAAGCTATGGAAACTCTACCGTCACAAACTCTATATGGATAAATCATCTAAATTGAAACTTGCTTACACTGTGCTTATCCCTTCCCTCATCTACAGATGTCCAATTTCTACTAACCTTCACACATTCCTCTCCAACAAACTTCAATCCTGCTATTACAAAATAGCTAAATTTGCCTCAGGGATGACTAACCACTCACACCATTGCCAAGCAATCTCTGAATTGAAATGGCTTGCGTTCCCCACTACCTACAGTACACCCAACTAACTTGCTCATAAACTAATATTCAAACCTAACAACTGCCCAGCACTCCGTTCTATCCTACAATCATACATCCCAACCTATAACCTTTGTTCTACTAAAAAGCACCAATTAAGTATAACCAAACCTAACAAAAGAGCTGGTCAAAACCAAGAGCTGGTCAAAGCCTATACTCTCATAGCATTGCTAAACTTTGGAATGGTCTGCCTTCCTACATCACTCAGCTAGATTCTTTAAAATCTTTTAAAATCATACTAAAATGCCACTATCTCAGCAATCCTGCCTTCCTACATCACTCAACTAGATTCTTTAAAATCTTTTAAAACCACACTAAAAGGCCACTATCTCAGCAATCCTATCTGTTCCTGCCTTATTAAGTCTAAACTACCATAAACATTATACCATACTCTTCACATCTCTACCCCCTTCCTCCATTGTACAACTCTTCATACTTCAGTTTACTCCTAGCCAGTCACTACAACTTCTAAAAAAAAAAGTATATATATATATATATATATATATATATATATATATATATATAAAATCTTTTTTAAATCTATATCTGTTAATACTTTAGAATCCTTGTATTGCTGACAGTAGTTCCCATTTATAATTTTATTTTACTGATGACTTATGAACTTACATTTGATTTTTGTATTATTGTATTTACCTAGTTGATGTTTGTGATTTCTATGTAAGCACTCATATTCAATGTATGTTTATCTTCAAACATTCAGTATTAAAACATTTTTGTGGAACTTTTCTCCTTGGGCCTCCTCTGAAAATGGGTCTCTCACCCAGTGGACTTTTCTGGTCAATAAATAAATAAAGCTTTAATATGCACCTCAGACCATGTAGATCCCTGTAACTTCTTATAGGCTAGCAGATCCCAGCTGAATTCAGATACTTTCTCCACAGTAAACACAGTGAAGCCTTAGCCAGTTGGGGTATACTGAAAGGATGGAGGAAAAGCTGAAGCAACACCTACATTTGCATAAGCTCTCAATAAAAATCTACCCAAGCAACAGGGACTTCCAAAGCAGAAACGCAAGCAGCCTCCACCCCCCAACACAACCCAAATGACACATAGCCCACAAATCAGTGTGCCAGTCAACCATAGCCCATAAGGCATAACAACATACCCAACACTCTAGTCATAGGTGACTCTATAGTCAGGCACACTGATGTTCCACTCACCAGGCTAAACAAGGAGAAAGTTATTGTCAGCTGCCTGTCAGGTGCCATGATCCGCCACATAATGCATGCACTCAGGTCACTCCACAACAAGTACAAATATGACTCTGTCATTGTCCATGTTGGTGTGAATGACCTGAGACGTACCTCCCTGGACTACATGAAAAGTGAAATGGAGGAGCTGTCCAATCTTGTAGCCCAGGCAGGTATGACCCTAGCCCTGAGTAGCATCCTGCCATCACCCAGAATGATACCATAGTACAAAGACAAAATGATTGACTTCAACAATTGGCTAAGCTTTTGATGTCATTCTAAGGGGATCCAGTATCTGTCTGCCTGGGATGACATGATCGACAAACCACAATGCTTTGCCAGAGCCTGCACCTGTTGCCCTTGGGATTCCGGATACTGGCTAAGGCTCTTGCCACCCCTATAGTGCCTTTTTTTTGGCAGGGTTCAAATGACAAATTCACCACTTTAATAAGCAAGCAAAATCTGAGGGTAATGCTACTTAATGCTAGAAGTCTAAACCTCAAAATGCACTCACTCGAGGCACTCCTTAAAATGGAGAACATCAACATCTGTGCAGTGACAGAGACCTGGTTTAAGGCTCCAGAAAGCACCCCTGCATTACCAGGCTATAATTCATACCACACCTTTCAGCCAACTAACCTGGACAAAACACTAAAGGCGGAGGCATGTCCATATTCATTAAGGATATCCACACCTCCAGGCTAGTTGTTCAGCATAATGCATCCGAGATTATCCAAGTGCAACTAACTCTGGGCAAGACCGCAATCCAAATTGTAGCTTACTACAGTTCCCCCACCATGCCCCAGAATTCCCACTCCTCATTTCTTGATACACTGCAAAATATTAGGGTACAACGTAACACTCTAATAATGGGTGATTTCAACTACCCCTCCATTAACTGGGAAAACTACTCATGTACCAACTCTTGTGCTCAACATTTTCTGGAATTCATAAATTCCAATGCATTGGGTCAACTTATTCACACCCCCACCAGAGGCAGTAATATCCTATACCTGGTCATTACCAAAATGGGCAACCGGTGTTCCACACCAGAGGTCAATTCCTCGTTGGTCAGATCCGACCACAGGTTAATCACCCTAGACATCCACATCCCACCCCCACCCCCATTAGGGAAACCACTGTAAAAAATTTCTCCAAAGCCAACTTCACGCTTCTTAAGACAGCAGTGGCAAACTTCACGACACCCATGCTGACGGACAATAGAGGTATGACTGCTGAATCCTATACAAATGCACTTTATAAGCACTTACACGAGTGCATGGATCGTGCAATCCCTAACAGAACCAAGATGCTATCCTCCAAAAAAAGGAGTCCAATCTGGTGATCCCCTGCCATAAACAAACTCTACAACAGAAGAAAGTAATTGTTGCAAAAAAGAGTAAAATCCCATGATTGGAGGAACTCCTCCTCAGTAAGAAGCTGAGATCCCCATAAAAGCCTCCAAAGCTAGTTAAGAAAACAAAATCGCCACTGATTCTAAAGACAACCACAAACATTCTATAGCTATGTCAAGAATCTCAATGGCAAAACTCAGATATGCTCTGAGTTACAGCACAATGGCACTAAATATACAGAACCAACTGATATTGCCAACATCCTGGCAGATAGGTTCAGTGCTAACTTTACCCCTCTCTCACCCCCCAAAAGGCCCATCTGTATATCAGAAGAATGCAAAGTTCTTGTAATCACGGCTGCAGAGGTAAAAAACACACTCTCCAAAGCCAAGAACACAGCATCCATGGGACCTGACAACATCCCAGGCTGCATTCTACATGAACTACAGAATGAACTGGCACCCCACCTAAGTACCATGTTCAATCATAGCCTCACCTCAGGCTTTGTGCCCACTGAATGGTGCATAGCAACGGTTATCCCACTCCACAAAGAGGGAGCCACCACGGACCCCAGGAACTACCGCCTCATTAGCCCGATGAGCCTGGTCTGCAAGGCTATGGAACATATCATCATGGAATTTTTAAACAATGACATTGGTAATCTCCAAACTCTGGACCCTACACAGTTTGTGTTTGTAAAAGGCAGATTATGTCTCCTAAACCTGATAGACTTCTTTGAAGCGGTCACGAAAGCCATAGATGAGGGTAAGGTGGTTCACACAGCCTGTCTTGCCAAGGCTTTTGACACCATCCCCCACTCTGGAATTATAGATGAACTCACTAAACTAGGTATACATCCCTATGTCACAAGATAGGTTGCCAACTGGCTCACTGAGAGAACCCACACTGTGAAAGTAGCAGACTCCAAATCCAACTTCAGACCAGTGACAAGTGGAGTACCACAGGGTTCAGTCCTGGGTCCTCTCCTGTTTGGTATATACTTCTGTGAAGTACAGGCTAACACAGAAGTTCTTTGGCTAGCAAAGTTTGCATATGTACCCATGAACTACCACATAGGTGGTAGTCTACTTAACACCGAAAGTGTGATAAGAGACCTCGGGACACAGGTGGACAGTAGTCTCTCCTTTGATAATCACATCGCCAGAGTAGTCAGGAAATCCTTCTATGTAGCACACCTCATCATAAAAGGTTCCTCATCCAGGAAAAAAGAGGTCATTGTTTCCCTCTACTCATCACTCATTAGACCCATTACAGAGTACAGTATGTACCTCACAAGACATCTACAACAACTGGAAAGGCCACAGAAATACCTCACAAAGAGGATTACCAGCATCAAACAGATGCCCTATGCAGACCGTCTCAAAAAACTCCAGCTTTACTCTGTCACATATCGCCTACTCAGAGGCAATCTCTGCCTAACATACAAAGTTATGTCAAACCCAGAGTTGTTGGACATGCTCCACTTAAAGAAATCCCAATCCCTCCAAGCTACATGCTCTAGGGGCCTAAACCTTGTCACCACAATAAACAGAACATGCTGGAGGGATAGATTCCTGTCCCAGAGACTGCCCATACTCTGGAACATACTACCTATCTATATCAAACAAATCTCCTCATTAGCACTCTTCAAGAAAAATCTTGATGATTGGATGGGAGATAGGAAATTCACTCCAGGGATCACTTCTGTGACTCTGCTTGACAGGGGCACAGGAAAATAATTTTCTTGGGTGACAAAAGCTAGGGTACTGTTTGGCTAGGCTTATATAGGCCCTAGGGCCAATAGTCTAGTACCTACCTATGAACCTATGAAGAGGAAGACAAAGTGAAACAAAAACAATAAAAAAATATGGGGGGGTGAAAACAGGGGAGGAGCACTGAAGTATGTGAGCAAGACCAATGTGCAAAAATGGGCTGCCTCACTTCACCTAAAGTTACCCTTGTTGATTGCGGTCTGATATCTGAAGTGTATATGGTCAATTAAATGAGTAGAATGAATGGATACTGAGACAGTCTTTGGATGAAGGTGACTGACCTAACTGTTGCTTGATCACAGGAAAATTGCCACTGACCTGCTGTAATAAAGCCACCCCAATTCTAATTAGCTCCTACTTTTCACTTGCTTCCTGCAACCCATTTGCTTTGGTCACCATCTGCCACTTAGCAATGTTCAAGTTCATATAATAATGATTATAACCATAACAAGATGAATAAGAAAGTCAACTTCAATCCCATAATATTCTCACACAGAGTAGTTTCAAATTTGGTGTTGGGTGTTGGCATAAGGGTTAGGGCATTTACCTCACATACAAGGTACTGTGTTTTGTTTTTCACTGTTGGATTATTGACTAGGTATGTAATAGTCTGCAGGCTGATTGTATAATATTAACCCATTTTTCTTTTTTTAATAATAAACTCATTAATTATTTACTATGTTTCTGCGATATAATTTAGTCAGTATTTATAACTCAATTATTATTCAAGTATCACTTGATATGAAAGCATGTCCATTTACTTTTGTTTTAGTATTTCTTGCAAAAAAAGTGAAATTGTTTACCATAATTGCTGTGTCTAATTGATTTTGCTTGTACATTTTGGTAATGATAAGACATGTTATACTAGAGATACTAAATGATTCCTTGTATTGCAAAGTGACATTAACAGTCAGAGGTATTTCTTTTTTCTTTTTTTTTTTTTGAGCAAATGCCACATTATCTCCCTCAGGTTATCCTTTTCACTCTAAATGTTCAGACTTCAATAAAGTTACAGACCTGCAAAAATACACAAACTGCAATAAATAACTTGTATGAATATGATAAGTAATGCTTCACCTGTCTCAGTATGTTTATTCATGGCAAGCTAAGATTAAGTGATCACATTGTCTTATAAATGAATTAATATGCATTTATTTCCTTTTACTTTGCTTCACAGCAGTGGTTCACCAAAGATGTCAGATATGCAAACTAGCACTGCATATGTATACTTCAAGCCAGGTCCATCGCATTCTATGAATGCCATTACTCGGATATTCCAGGATGTTGTTACTGACCGAGCTGTTGCTATTGAAATCATGAACAACAGTCCAAGACATGCACTGCACAGTCCACAGTAAGTACCTTTATAAGTCATGGGATTTGTGGTAAGCTTGGTCAATTTATTTCTGGGCTCCAGAAGTAATCTACATTTTAGAAACAGAAAAAATGGTGCAGCCAACACAGTCAAGGCCGGTTTAAAACCACTTTAATAAAATAAAAAAAAACAAAAAAACAGAATATATTAGTGCGTTCAGGCTATCAGCCCTTCATCAGATCTACTACTCAAAATCAATGGATTAATTCAGTCATACCTATCATACATGGATTGCCTAAAATGTATAAACACTCGATGGACCCACCCATGCAACCTGTACCATCTGGACATGGGTGGATCAGAGAGACCCTTTCAATTTTTGTGGAGAAATCTGATAAACCAGTTGTTGAAGTAGCTCCAGGTGTCCTCAAACACACTGAACATTTTTTACGTACCCTCTCTCAATTTGTCACTGCTAGAGGGGATGATGCTGGATATGTCATGGAAACTTTGGATGTCTGTACTCTCTTTACATCCATACATAATAATTTGGGAGTTGAGATGGTTAGAACTATCTCATGAGCAAGAGTGGCTGGTCATACCATCCTATGAAGCTGATTTGCTTTTTGCTGGGTCTCATACTCAATAATAATGTGTTTATGTTTGGGAATGATTTTTTTCCTGCAGAAAGTGGAGGTGGCTATTGGAACCCCCTATGCAAACAGCTATGCCACATTGGTGATGGCTACCTGGGAAGAGGAATATGTTTTACGAGAAAATGTTCTTTTGCAATGAATTGTCTATTATAGATGTTTTGTTGACGATGTCTTTCTTTTGTGGGGAGACACCATTGATGAGTTAAATGACTGTCTGCTATCTGAATTCTTCCACCATGTTTCTTAAATTTACTTATTTGCATTCAAAAGAAATGAATGACTTTCTGGATGTCTGTTTGGTTTCAGACGGAATCAGTGGTATTAACACTGAGTTCATAGGTTCATAGGTATATACTAGGCTATCTGCCCTAGGGCATTTATAAGTCTAGCCAGAGTGTATTTGGCTTCCGCCTCCCAATTAGATTAGCCTACTGTGCCTCTGTAAAGTAGGTCACAGAAGGTACCCTTTTAAGATTAGTTTACTGTGCCTCTGTCTAGCAGGGACACAGAAGAGATCCCAGGGGTGAATTTGTGATTTCCCATCCACGCGTCCAGATTTTGCTTGAAGAGGATCAGCGAGGGGCTATGTCTAACATGAATTGGGATTCTATTCCAGAGTGAGGGGAGCCTCTGGGAAATGAATCTGTCCCTCTAGCATGTCCTATTTATTTTTGTGCTGAGGTTTAGGTCCCTGGAGTGTGTAGCTCTAAGGGACTTGGATTTTTTGAGGTGGAGTATGTCCATTAATTCTGGGTTTGACATGGCTTTGTACATCAGGTATAGATCGCCTCTGAGTAGGCGGTAAGCAACTGAGTAGAGCTGGAGTTTCTTTAGTCGAGCTGCATAGGACATCTGTTTGTAGCCCATGATCCTCTTGGTGAGGTACTTTTGGGGTCTCTCCAGTTGCTGCAGGTGTCGGGTAAGGTACATCCCAAAAGGGGCATTGTATTAAATTATGGGCCTGATGAGTGACGAGTAGAGGGGCATAATGACCTCTCTTGATCTAGATGCGAACCCTTTCGTGATAAGGTGGGCTATATAGAAGGTCTTTCTAACAACTTTGACAAAGTGATTATCAAAGGAGAGATTACTATCTACTTTGGTCCCCAAATCTCTAATTACTTTCCAGATTTAATGGATTACCACCTATGTGGTAATTTGTAGGCACCTTGTTTTTCCCAAATGGGATGACTATGAACTTTTTAGCATTAAGCTTGAGGCCGTGGCTCTGGCACCAAGCATCCGTCTCTGTGAGACCCTTTTGGAGGATGCTTGTGTCATCTGGAGATTCGATTATGGCCCCCAGTTTGCAGTCATCTGCGAACTTTGTCAGCCATAATCCCCCCGTGTTAGCCTGAACCTCAAAGAAGTATATACCGAATAAGAGAGGTCCCAGAACTGAGCCCTGTGGGATGCCACTTGTAACTGGTTTGGATTCGGACATGGCCCCCCTTGATTCTGACCATGTGAGTTCTATCTCTGAGCCAGTTTGCAACCCATCTTGTGATATAGGGGTTGATATTTAAGCTGGTAAGCTTATTTATGATGCCCGAGTAGGGTATTGTGTCAAAGGCTTTTGCGAGGTCCAGGTAGGCTGTGTGGACTACCTTGCCCTCATCTATGGCTTTGGTAACTGTTTCAAAGAAATCAACTAGGTTTAAGAGGCAAGATCTACCCTTAACAAAGCCGAATTAGGTAGGGTCCAGTGTCGGGAGGCTCCCAATGTCTTTGTTTATGAGTTTCATGATAATACGCTCCATAGCTTTACAGACCAGACTAGTCAGGCTTATGGGGCGATAGTTCCCGGGGTCCGTTGTGGCACCACCTTTGTGGAGTGGGACCACTGTAGCTGTACGCCATTCATTGGGTACATATCCTGTAGTAAGGCTAAGTTTGAACAGTGACTTAATGTGAGGGTTCAGTTCTTCTTGGAGCTCATGTAAGACACAGCCTGGGACACTGTCCGGTCCCATAGATGCTGTGTTTTTTGCTTTGGAGAGGGCAGCTTTCACCTGTACATCTGTGATGTCAGGGAGGTTACATTCAGTTGGGATAGGCATTTGCTCCTTTGGAGGGGAAGGGGGGGAGAAGTTTGTGCTGAATCTGTCTGCCAGGATGTTGGCTATGTCTGTAGGTTCGGTATATTTTGTACCGTTATGCAACAATTCAGAGCATATCTGTGAGTTTCCACCCATGTTCCTGACATAACTAAAGAAGGCCTTGTGATTATCTTTAGTGTCTTAGGGCAATTTTTCTTTTGAAACTGGCCTTTGATGATTTTATGAGGGATCGAAGTTTCTTGCTAATACTGATCAGAGATGCCTTCCCTTTTTGGGATTTTGTTCTGTCATGTAGTAGCTTCCTCCTTCTGTTGTATAGCTTATTTATGGCCTGGTCCACCTGAACGGTCTCCTGTTTTTGGAGGAGTGAGTCTTGGTTTTATTTGGGATAGCACGATCCATGCATTCCTGCAGGTGCTCATAGAATGCATTTGTAAAGAATTCTGCGGATTGGGCTATATTATCCTCTGGCCCAAGGGCTTTGAAGGATTCCACCTCAGTCTTGAGAAGTGCAAAGTTGGCTTTTGAGAAATTCTTTACAGTGATTTCCTTGGCTGGGGGTGGGGACAGTATATGGATGTCCAGGGAAATTTGTTTATAGTCTGGTCTTACCAATGAGGGGTTTACCTCTGGTGTGGAACATAGAGTCCCCATGTTGGTGATGACCAGGTCCAATATGTTGTTCCCCTCTTGTGGGAGTTTTGACCAGTTGTTCCATTGCGTTAGAGTTTATAAATTCAAGGAACCATTTGTCGAGGGTGTTTGGGCTTGAGTAGTTTTCCCAGTCAATGCTTGGGTAGTTGAAGTCACCCAATAACATAATGTTTGGAGAGACCTTCATATTCTCCAGTGTTCTCAGGAATGCCAAGTGGGGTTCCTGTAATAGGGAGGGTGTTCTGTAGCAGGCTACAAACTGAAAGGCAGTTTTGCCTGCTGTTAGTTGCACATGGATGGTTTCCAATGCTTCGTGCAGTGCCACTAACCTGGAGGTGTAGATATCTTTGATGAATATAGATACTCCCCCTCCTTTTGTGCTTCGGTCTGAGTTTTGGGGCCGAAACGCATGGCATGAGTTATAACCTGGTAGTGCTGGGGTGCTCTCAGGAGCCTTGAACCAGGTTTCTGTTACTGCACAGACATCGATTTTCTCCATACTGAGGAGATCCTCTAGTGCGTGCATCTTGAGGTTTAGACTTCTGGCATTGAGTAGCATTACCTTTAGTTTTTTTATCCTTGGGTTGTCTAAGGAGGTGGGTTTGTCCTTTGAGCCTTGCCTAAAAAAGGCACTATGGGTGTGGCAAGAGCCTTGGCCAGTATATGAAAGCCTAAGCGTGACAGGTGCAAGCCGTCCCTAGTGAAGCAACGTGGCTTGTCGATCATGTCATCCCAGGCTGACAGACACTGGATCCCCTTTGAATGACACCAATACTTTAGCCAATTGTTGAAACTGATCATTTTGTCTTTATACTGTGGCATCATTCTTGGTGAGGGCAAGATGCTACTCAAGGTCAGGGTCATACCAGCCTGGGCTACATGGTCAGAGAGCTCCTCTATGTCTCTTTTCATGTAGTCCAGGGAGTATCTCAGGTCATTCACACCAGCATGGACAATGACGGAGTCATACTTGTACTTGCTTTGGAGTGACCTGAGTGCTTGCATTATGTGGCGGATCCTGGCACCCAACAGGCAGCTTACAGTGACCTTCTCCTTGTTCAGTCTGCTGAGCGGGACGTCAGTGTGCCGGACAAAAGAGTCCCCTATAACAAGTGTATTTGGTGTGTTGTTTAGCCTTAAGGGCTGTGACTGTGAGGCACAATGATTTTGTGAGATATGTGATTCGTGGCTATTGTTGAGGGGTGGCTGTTGCTTGGATATCTGCTTAGGAGGTCTTTGCTGTTTAGGCAGATTTTTATTTAGAGCCTCCGAATATGTTTTTGTGTGTTTATGTGTTGGGTATGCAGATGCAATAGGTCTGTGTGAGACTGGATTTGTGGTGTGGGTGGTTACCTTTTCCTCCTGACTGACTGTGCCAGTCTTGGGTTGAGAGAGCTCTGCCTCCAGTTTGGCTGTGTAACTGCATCTCTCACATGTATTAGAGCTTGTTGGAAGGAGGAGAGGGTTGTCTGTGTACATAAGGCAATTGTAACATTGCCTCAAAATTCCCAGATTCACCAGCTGGACTGGAGAGTAACCTTGAAACTGAGTTGTACAGAAAGGAGTGCTGGATTAATATGCTTTTACATTGCTCCAGCATGCACCCAGCACATATTTATCATACAGTTATGAAGAGTCAGTTTTTATTGTCTTCTAGACTCCATACTGATGAAGTTCAAGAATGCAGCTGATGATCTATTGAAAGCTTTTCTTGCCAAGGATTACTCTTTCAATGAGGTGTGTAAGCACATTGATGAGGGATTTTTCCTTTGTTCAACAGATGGGACCCTGTATTTTTCAAGAGAAGTTGGACAGGGATTTCAAGGGGCCTATACATGTATGAGGAGTGCTGATAGTGTGACATGAATGACCCTGACCTACTTCGGCTATGCGCCTAAGATTTGTGGTGTTATTACTAAGAACTGGTTTATCTTACTATTGGATGATTGTATTAAAGGAATTGTTGGCAGCAAACCTAGCTTTAGCTTCCATAATGCTAAGTCACTGAAAAGACAGCTATGTTACAGACCTCCTAATGACAGTTCTGATTCTGCTGCCAGGTTTGATAAGTTTGGGACTTTCCCTTGTTGGCCCTCTAAAGCCTGTATCTACATTTTTAGAACTGATTCTTTCTGTCACCCCTCAGACTGGTTCTGTTTACAGATTTAAACTGAGAGCTGATTACAAAATTCCAAATGTAGTGTATCTTGCTACTTGCACTAATTGCTCTCATTTTTATGTAGGCAAGACTAATATGCTGTTTAAAGATAGAATACTGAAGCATCTTAATGATATTAGGTTGAACAGTTCAACTAATGCTCTTGCTAAGCACATCATGGATTGCCCAAGACATTGTTTTAAATTCTTGGCTATACAACTGGTACTCAAGGACAAAAGGGGAGGTGACATTGTGCATAGCACAGAAATGGCAGAAATGAGATGGTTAGTGAAGTTACAAGCTGATAGACTACCTGGCTTGACTGGGGTTGTTCCTTTAAAGCCTGCATTGAGAGCACACAGATTTCTTCATTAATTGCCCTACCAAGTACTTCTGTTGTAAGATCCTGATTGGCTGGAATGGTAATGCTTGCTATTCCCCCGGATTCATGAAGCTTGGCACAAGGCCGGCGTAAGGCTTGCGCCGGCCGTGCGGCATATATATGGAGTAGTTGCGCCATATGCATATTAATGAAGGCGTGCAGCCGCCACAGCCACATGCATAGGAAACGTGCGCGAGTGCAAGGGGTGTATCGAAGTTGCGCAGGGAGGCGTGTCAATGTCGGCCGTCGAGGAGCAACTTAAACTGCTGAATATTATATTCCGCCAGCAATAGTAATCGTGCCTATCAGTGTCCACGGATACTGAAACGTATGCAAAGCATAGTCCCTGCGAACAGAAAATGAAGAATCAAACTCAAATGCACAGTAGGGAATAACGGGTCCCTACCCTTGAACAAATGACATGAAAACCGTGTGCCTGTAGTCCAACGTAGTGTTGATAGCTATACCATGTGGAAGTGAAACGTATCATATGTTAGCGCGCTGCCAGTAGGTACGTCCAGTCCAACGGAGAGGGTCACCAGCCGATCCATAATGTGAGGGAGGGAACATAGCTGTGCAGATGTGTCCTTAACAAAATACACGAGGAGAAATGTAGATATATGTAGTGACCGTATGTCTGAATCATATCCCACAAGTCATGTAATAGTCACATACAAAAGGTATGTCCGTATTTCACATACCAAATGTGATAGGAAATAGCATACGCATGTAAACGAAACAGAAGGAGCATATAAACAGCCATAACAATACGGACACATGTAGGCCGAAAGGAACAGTATGATCCGTACCATCGACCAAGATTACCACCTGTCCCACTTTGCGAGTGACAGTCCCTCTGTAGGCAGATGTGTCCTGACACAAACATGTAAAACTGGCAAATGTCCAGAGAATATAGGACATAATTCTTCCGTAGACGTCATGCAATAGTTGCATTAAACATATTTCACTGAACGTATATTACATAAATGTCATAACAAACAGAATAAGATACCGAAATGCTACAAGAATAAGCTTAGATATAGGCAAGAATTGTAAGTTCTATCTGCCGAACTGACCGTGAGTATGTGTTGGCCTGTAAAATATGCTGTGTTCACCGCAGATGTCACAGTAGGGTTGCCACCTTTTCAAATGGCCAAAGTGGGACATGTTTGGTACAGACATCAGATTTTACAGGCCGACACATACCCACGGCCAGTACAAAGGACAGAACGTAACTGTTTTGCCTACAGAAAAGTGTATTCTTGTAGCATTTTAGTTGCTTACTCTGTTTCTCATAACATTTAGGTATTTCAGATACAGAATAACTGTTTAATGCAACTATTACATAAAATATAAGAAATAATTTTGTCATAAAATCTCAGGACATTTGCCATGTTTACAATTACATGTCAGGACACAACTGCCCAAAGAGGGACTGTCCCTCGCAAAGTGGGACAGGTGGTAACCCTATGTCACACTGTGGCCAATTGAAAAGGTGGAAACACAACCGCTTGACTGTGGGGAGGCATTGTCCACAGCAGTCGGACATGTGTAAGGAATAGCTTGGACATAGGAAAAGGTGCCATCCTACCAATGAGTACAACAGGCTGGCAAAATCCGGAAGGCAGCTGTATAATCCGAACGTGTATGTGACACAGTCGAACGGGTAGTACCCGGATACACCAACCAAGTAATGAAAGTGAAGTATGGGCGTGTACCTGTGTGCATGAGGTATAGCATGTGGAAAGCAAACATGGCAGGGTAGTCCACACAACCATAAAGGTACCCGACACATGTAGGGTAGTCAATGTGTAATTCTGGCCGTGTCATGGGCCAACAATCAATGTAGTGCTCTATGGGGTGTGAGGAATTTGCGTGTGAGGGGTGGGTGTTTAATGGTAAATTCCTCAAAGGCGATACTGTGTCATATGCAGGAAAGGTGAACTGGAGGTGTACGAGGGAGCTGCGGGTAAAGTGGAAAGAAACACAACCACATGTAGAAACAACTGCAAGACAAGCAGACAGGCCATAGTGTAGAACACAATCCCACAGACATATGAATATGGAAATGTGCGAGACAAATGTATAGATACGTTACCGTCACATACCCAAAGATGGGTCCTAATGGAACTGGCCATAACAAACGCAACACACCTGGATGCATAATGGCCTACCCAGCATACCCTCCACAACACACAACCTGCCACCATACCAGAACATCCACCAAATTCAGCCGTACTTGGCCCACTGGTTTGTTGCAGACACAGCTACACACAGTGACCCCTATGCATATGTAGTAGGTATTGTCACCCTAGGCAGTGTCAGGATTGCAAACCATGTATCCCCTGCATGTAAAACCCCTGCGTTTCGTGAAGCCACAAAAATCTTCGTTATCTAACTTGTTTTGGTCTAGTCCAATTTTTGGAATATCCCTCATGGGATGACCAACTTGTGTAAATAGTAGAATGGGTATGATGACATGATGTCCATAGGGTTACCACATGTCCCACTTTGCGAAGGACAGTCCCTCTTTGGGCAGTTATGTCCTGACAAAAAATTGTAAAAATGGCAAATGTCCTGAGATTTTAGGACAACATTATTTCCTATATTTTATGTAATAGTTTCATAAAACAGTTATTCTGTATCTAAAATACCTAAATGTTATAAGAAACAGAATAAGCAACTAAAATGCTACAAGAATAAGCTTTTATTTAGGCAAAAAAGTTAAGTTCTAACCTCTGTACTGACCATGGGTATGTGTCGGCGTGTAAAATCTGTC
This sequence comes from Protopterus annectens, assembly GCF_019279795.1. NCBI lineage: Eukaryota > Metazoa > Chordata > Ceratodontiformes > Protopteridae > Protopterus > Protopterus annectens. The sequence goes on from NC_056729.1 coordinate 1,900,780,476, forward strand.
GTTTGTACCAAAAATGTCCCACTTTGGCCATTTGAAAAGGTGGCAACCCTAGATGTCCAATCCAGTAGATATCTGGACACAAGTCAGAATGTGCAGTAGAGGTCCATTACACTGTCCAGCCCTAAGATGGCATGCATAACCTTCCACCCAGGATAAAATACCTTCCCGTGACACACGTGTCCAGACACGAATAGGAGGGAGAATATAATGCACACATTTGCAAAGTGGAAAACAGCATGAGGGTGAGGAAGACATGGACGTAAACAGGTCAACCCTGATCAAGTGTGAGGGACACTGACTGTGTGCAGTCGTGACCGACCATACCTGTCAACCTATGTGAGCAAGATATCTAGACAGAGCCATGAATATGTGAGACAAAGGTCCAAAAACAGGGACAATCTGTAAAGATAGCTCTTAGAAACATAGACATTTGATAGAATAACAGTTTGCACATTGGCATTAATGTCTGGAGTATGAAGTCTGAAACCCAACTGTCTGTCAGCACGTTCCGACTGCAGTCTTTAATGCTGAGCTACTGCTGTGCCAGAATACAACAGCGTATTACAGAGGTCCGTGCCATACCACTCAACTGTCCGGATATTCGCAGAATGACTAGGGTCACCACCTGTCCCACTTTGCAAATAACAGTCCCTCTGTAGGCAGTTGTGTCCTGTGAAAAAAATCAAGACATAGCAAATGTCCTGAGAGTTTAGGACAAAGTTATTTCCTAATTTTCTTTAATAGTCGCATAAAACAGTTATCTTATATATGAAACTTCTATATGTTATGTGAAGTAGCATAAGCAATTCAAATGTTACTAGAATAAGCTATTATATGTACAAAAAAAGTTAAAGTTCAGTACTATGCACGGCTGTAGGTATGTTTTGTCCTGGAAAATCTGACATCTCCACAGAACATGTCCCACTTTGGGCATTTGAAAAGATGGTAACCCTAAGAATGACCAGAGGTTCACCCCATAGTGTTGTTGTGTGCCTCAAACAATCTGCACCAGTGTGGTAAATAGCTGAGGATTGACGTCACTAAATAATGAGAAATATCATGATTTTAAGACTCCACAACCCTCAGAAAAGTCATGCTAATGCAAAACCTAGTATTCTATCAACGTTCTAAGCTTGTAAGAGCAATCGTTAAAATGTGTCCCTAATTGTACCCCCGTTGTGTAGGTTTTGCACAGGTTTGGTGCTCTAAGAAGTTGAGAGGTATGATCCATACATATTTACAGTAACAACCCTTCACACTTGTGTAATGTACAACTGCATACCTGTAGTCACTTCATGTCCAAAATAATAATCCCCGTATGACTGTATACAGGTAATAGTCAAATGTGAATGGGAACAACCCTCACCGTGGAGTATGAAATGTAACAACCCCACCCATAATATGTATTGTCAACAGAATAAGCTGCTGACAGGTGCCCAAACACCTGTGTCTATAAACACAGGTAAAACTTCAAAATAGGGAGATAATCCCTGTCCATATGCTTCGTCTGACATTTGAACTCGGTCAGGGAAGTGGACAAGCCTAAACCCAGATCACTACATGAACACCCTGACAATCAAAGACCTGTATGTGGCTGGACTATATGCCTTGGTGTTCTGCATATCCTCGGAGTGATTAACAATGCAGCCGGAGTCCACAGCAGTAGGCAATAGGGAATGTGTAATATGTAGTACCGCGTTTTTCCCAGCAGGAGAATGGATGCCTGTGTTGTAGGTGAAGCGGTGAGGCATATGTTGATGTAGCTAAGTACTATGGGTATGCATATCAATGAGGGAGAACACCAATAGAATAGTGGTTCCGGCATCCGGCCAACGTGAATGCAGTCCCGGTTGACCTATGACCACTGCACATATAACTTGAAAGTGTAATGAATGCATTCGTGCTGTACACACATTTAAATATGTAAAGGTGAATGTGTGTTTCGCAGCAGTCCGTAAACCGGAATACAGATATGTAACTGTTACGGTCAGAATTATGAAAGTTCACGTAAACACAATTATCTATGAAACATATGTAACCCACAATAAGGATATGCAAGTGCGTCTGCGAGTGTGTAATCCGTTCACAGAATAGAAAATGAATGGTGTTTTCCCCACGTTCTATGTACATGGCTCATACCTGTTAACCCCGTAAAGTACGAAACCGGACAAAGCCATGACAACAACTGGTACAAATAGGGACAATCCCCAGATATTGCCCTAACAAACATAGAAAGTGGATAGAATAACAGGTGTGTCACTAGCATGGATTCTCTGAAGGGTATGAAGTCGTAACCTGAAATGTTTGTCATTATTTACCAACGTCAGTCTTAAATGATATGCCACTAACTTGCCAGATAGACACAAGGTTATGAAAAATGGACCAAAGATAAGAGGCAAACAGCTGTACATGCAGCGGAAATCTGTACAGTTGAAAGGTACGATATGGAGATATATATACACATATATCCACATCCATAAACCAAAGCAAATTATGAGATGAGGAATGTACAGACATATGTATATATGTACATATATATATACATCTATACACACACGATACATGAATAGATATATACACAACAAACATATGTCCCTGTACATATATCACATGTACATAAATAGGTCATGGTATAACTATTATGGATAGACAGACAGACATGCATGAAAGGAGAATACACCGATGCTTTCCAAACCATTGCCCGGAAAGTACCAGTGTGACAGGGCCTGCAAGTTCTCCACGTTAAACATGAATATAGGTGTCCTTTGCAGGACCCCAAAAATTGATCCTGTATGAAGGGCGAACCGTCATTGATGCAAAAGACGTCACAAGTGCAACTACGATATAGGTGTACATGCAACAGTAGCAGGTGCAAGGGTAATAACACATGGGTCGATAGAATGTATGACGTACGACCTGATATCCGCAGAGTGGGAGTGCTCGGAAGTGTCCTCACACTTTATTATCACTCACATTAAACATGTCTAATGGGTACTGTGGAGGGGTGTCAGGTATGGGAATCATGGGTATACAGAAATGGGCCAAGGTGTTGGTTGGCACAGATCTATTAGGTACGCCCCATGGGAGTGATCAATATACCTATGTGGGGATAGCACACGCCTATATTCTCCAAAAAGGTGCAACCCATCTACTGGATATTGTGTAAACCATTGGGGGAAGACGTAGGGACCTATATCAGTGTCATGTAGGCGATTATCATGGATGGACATGCGTACGACCAGGATGGTAACCATACCTGCCAAAATGTCAGAATAAGACAGCTGGACTAAGGCATAGTACACGAAAGACAAATAGGGACTATATTAAATATACCCTAGACAAAGTCAGAACATTGATAGAATAATTGTGTAGTCAGGAATACGAATGTTATGAGAGTTAGTAATCATGAAATAGAAATGTCAGTCATGATTACCTAACCGCACAGTCCGTCATGCCTTGCCAGCAATCTACCAGAAAGGCACATTATCATGACAAATGTAACAGAATCATAGGTCAAACCTCGGGGCATTTACCCATAATGTGTACAGGTGAGAGGTATGAAGGTAACCCGTCCTAAGTAAATGTACAAAACTAGTGATACTAGGTGGACAGGTGAGAAGAAAGACGTCAGGACAAATGACAAAACATGTACAAGTCAAAAGCATGTATTTCTACAAATGTGAATGACAACGTATGCCCTGTGAAAGTCAATGTGGAAGGTTAATAGACTCAAAAGACATGTGTCCCTCAGGGTGTCATGCAGTGTCACCGATACAGTGTCCAGTCCCCCATACTCGTACGTGAGCTCTGCCACTGACGGAAAGCGCAAATACCGGCGTACGCATAAGGTACATGATAGAATAATTAGTGTGGATAAGCATCTGTTGGCCTGTGTGAGGAATATAACCCTCTGGGTGGGTGTGTCCTGCAATAGGAATGTAATGGCAACTGGCCTGTGATGGCGCCATGTATTGTGTGTATTGGTGTAAGAAAATTGATTTCCAGTATCAGAAACATACCTCGCAACTGTACGAATGTGCAGATGTATGCCTCATATGTGTGGTGTGTTCCTCTTACAATCTGTACCTGTCTGCCAAATACCTGAGAACTGACATCATTAAATAATGATAAAAATATGAGTTTCAGACCCCAAATCCCTCAGAAAGGTCATACTAATGCAAAACCTATTATACTGTCAACTATCCACGTTTGTAAGAGCAATATGTAGAATCTTCCCCTATTTGTCCCCCCATCATGTTAGGCTTTGTACAGATGTTTTGTTCTAGGAGGTTGATAGATATGATCAGACACAGATACATGTCTGAGGAAACAGCATTATCAACCGCAAGACAACTCAGAAGGTATGAAAAGTGCTGCAGTAGGAAGTTCAGTATTGGCCGCAGGTATATGCTGACATGTGAAATGACACAGCAGTCTATATGAAGTACCTATAGGTCGTCACCTTTACCAATGATGACAGTGGGACATACCCACAGCCATGCATACACCACAAGTAGACATAGCACACAGCAAAGCCCAGGCCATCATTCACGACGCCTCCGACGTGTATGGATTGAGTGAGAGTACAGCAAGGAAAGATGACTGCCAGGCTATTCAGCAAACACACATAGGGGCGTGCAAGACCGCCCGTAACACGAACATTGCACGGACAATGTTGGGATTTGCAACATACCCCATTTGTATGTGTAAGCTATGCAAATGATGTAATTATGCGATACATGAAACAGTAAGCTGTCCGTGCAAGAGCAGAGTTATGTGCAGAAATGTACCCGGATGTTATGCGACTAACGTTCTGCACATTGCTAAATGGAGCAATGACAGCTGCAAATACAGTATGAATACAGTCGAAGAAGCATGCCAATGTCCAAGTCCAAGGCCAGTGGCAGCTTTGTCCATTGGATATCAATAAACCAGTAGTTGTCCTCCCCCAATCCCTGGTGTGGAAGCGTAGCGCAGCGCCATGAGAACGCGCTGCACTTCAAAACAAGACATATGTATAATATACATACAAAATGTAGGTTTAGTTAGATGTTAGTACGCCATACAGATGAATGGCAAGTTGGAGACAACATGGCTACAGCATACTGGTTCGTATGTGTGGAAGCGCTCTGTCACAGATGTAACGAAGCATTTGTAGGCAATGTGAGGCAAGTGAGGCTGAGGATAGTGAATCACAACATGTCATGCCATATGGGCCAAGCCTCTACAGTGTAGTGTAGGTTAAGGGGACTATTAGAGTAGAAGATAGGTGACAACATGAGTGTGTATGTATAAAACACTGTAACCTCACCGGAGCAGTGTCACATGTGTGCTGTCAGTACTCAGTGGAAGAGGCGTGTCATGAGCTATCCTAGGGAACGTCAGGAGACTGACGGTGTACTCCATGGATACCACCGATGTGACCTGCAAACCTGCCCACAGTGTGTCTGTGCCCGTGCATGCCAGTAAGCCCGAGTAAGCATGTGTGCGCGCGTGTTAGCCCATGTGCGCATGTGGAGTGTGGAAGAAAGAGTAAGCTAGTGTATGAATGGTGAAGCCCGTGTAATGTCGTGTATGCATTTGTAAGCATGTATACATGTGTACTACACACATCACACACGTACTGCACACACAGACACACATGTTGCCAATACTACACACATCAGTGAAATGGCACATGGATGGAGAATACATCATCAAAAGTAACAGTGCTGTAAACTATGCTACAGTGATGGTCATAGCTGCAATGCATCATGCCTGCTGATATACACCTGGAAGTAACACACCGTGTGTTAACAGCATGCTAACATCAATACAGTGGAATAAAGCCACCGTGTGCAGCAGCAACAGGTTAGTCAGATCCTGCATCAATGCTACACATCACAAGTGGTGGCACAGGTGACATCATATGCACAAGGTGTGGTGTTAACATTTCCAGAGCTGTCACTGAGCCATCCAATGTACACGTAGGTGTGTGTGTGTGTGTGTGAGGGACAACAGTTATTGCATGGCCCAATGGTGGTGCAATGGGTTTGTGTATGTGATAGCCGTAACTGTTTGTGGTAAGTGTGTGTGTCTGCATATACACAGGTACAGCATGTGTCGGCCACATACAGGAGGTTGTGGGACAGTCACAGACCGTACCTGCCAAGCTGTAGAGATCGCCATTACTGGCCATGGACACCCCTCCATGCATCCAACACAACCCAGTCCTGCACCTGTCAATGTATACACATACAGTCCTGGGATCTGTACCACAACCTGTGGATAAACATGAGTCTGTAATGTTAACCTGAGGTGCATAGAATTGTCTGTTACTACAGATGGATATGAGCCATACTCACACTCCACTGTAATAACCACTGCTGACTGTTGCCAAGATCTGCATACGACCATTCAAAGATGCAGTGCTAACATTGTTTCCAATGCTCGTGTAATACCCAGCAACATAATAACCAGTCACTACACATGTATAACCCACGATCACTACAGCACACAGTATGTGCACTATCACAGAGCCATAGCAGATGTACATACATCCAAGGTGATCATGTACAGATAATGCAGCACATTCAAGAGTGATAATCCCAACATACATATCTATATGCAATATATATATATATATATATATATATATATATATATATATATATATATAGCTATATACATATATATATATATATATATATATATATATGTAGATAGATACATACACACACACACACACACACACACACACACACACACACACACACACACACACACACACACACACACACACACACACACACACACACACACACACACACACACACACACACACACATGGCAGGGTTGGGAGCAGAACACAAACATTACCACTGTACCACACGAAAGCATTACGCAGTTACAGAACGAGCTACCGTGATCAGTGGATCATATGATTCACACAGGCACACGTCTAGCCTGCAGACAGCAGCATCAAAGGCAAAGACGCCGCATGGATGTTATGGAGAGTGAATACTGTAAAAGCAATGTACTGTTGTCATGCAGCTGGAAACACACACACACACACACACACACACACACACACACACACACACTTGGCAGGGCTGGGAGTCGAACATACACCTAATTACCCTAACACACTACAGCATGACGCATTTACAGAACGTGCTACCAAGATTACTAAGCACAGCAGTCCCAGAGGCAGAATTCTAGGTGCGTGTCATCATCCGCAAAGGCAAAGACATCGGTAGGAAACTTCTGTGGTGTGAGGCATCTAAAAGCAAGACTGAGTCCCCAGGCGGATGGGAGCATGCATGCAAACACACACACACGCACACACACACACACACACACACACACACACACACACACACTTGGCAGGGCTGGGAGTCGAACATACACCTAACTACCCTAACACACTACAGCATGACGCATTTACAGAATGCGCTACAGAGATTACTAAGCACAGCAGTTCCAGAGGCAGACATCTAGGTGCATGTCATCATCCACAAAGGCAAAGACGTCGGTAGGAAACTTCTGTGGTGTGAGGCATCTAAAAGCAAGACTGAGTCCCCAGGCGGACGGGAGCATGCATGCAAACACACACACACACACACACACACACACACACACACACACACACACACACACACACACACACTTGGCAGGGCTGGGAGTCGAACATACACCTAACTACCCTAGCACACTACAGCATGACGCATTTACAGAATGCGCTACCGAGATTACTAAGCACAGCAGTCCCAGAGGCAGACATCTAGGTGCATGTCATCATCCACAAAGGCAAAGATGTCGGTAGGAAACTTCTGTGGTGTGAGGCATCTAAAAGCAAGACTGAGTCCCTAGGTGGATGGGAGCATGCGCGCAAACACACACACACACACACACACACACACACACACACACACACACACACACACACACACACACACTTGGCAGGGCTGGGAGTCGAACATACACCTAACTACCCTAGAACACTACAGCATGACGCATTTACAGAATGCGCTACCGAGATTACTAAGCACAGCAGTCCCAGAGGCAGACATCTAGGTGCATGTCATCATCCGCAAAGGCAAAGATGTCGGTAGGAAACTTCTGTGGTTTGAGGCATCTAAAAGCAAGACTGAGTCCCTAGGTGGATGGGAGCATGCGCGCAAACACACACACACACACACACACACACACACACACACACACACACACACACACTTGGCAGGGCTGGGAGTCGAACATACACCTAACTACCCTAACACACTACAGCATGATGCATTTACAGAACGCGCTACCGAGATTACTAAACACAGCCGTCCCAGAGGCATACTTCTAGGTGCGTGTCATCATCCACAAAGGCAAAGACGTCAGTAGGAAACTTCTGTGGTGTGAGGCGTCTAAAAGCAAGACTGAGTCCCCAGGCAGACGGGAGCATGCACGCAAACACACACACACACACTTGGCAGGGCTGGGAGTCGAACATACACCTAACTACCCTAACACACTACAGCATGACGCATTTACAGAACACGCTACCGAGATTACTAAATACAGCCGTCCTAGAGGCATACTTCTAGGCATGTGTCATCATCCACACTGACAAGGACGCTGACAGGGATTGTATAGAGAGTGATCAGTCTGAAAGCATGCAGACATATTACTGTCCCACGGTACACATAGACAAACACACGGCAGTGGTGTGATCATGGCAACATAAGATTTACGGTGCACCACGACAACATGACATAGTCACGGGACACCCCACAGACAGTACACCCTTCAAGATAGTCGACCAGTGTGTACTCAGTAGGCATCCATCGTGACGTTAAAAATGGACATCTGTTGCCTGGATGACCACCATGGCTATACAGGATGTCAACGGCCATGCACAGAGGGACATCATCGACACAAGGTGTCACTGGGCATGGCCACACACTTAGTAATACATGTCCGTTCGGACTGTACTGTGTGTCGATCTACACAACGGTGTACTGGGCATGCTCACACACTTAGCAGTTGCAAAGGGCCGTCTTGCATGCAGACGGAGTCTCATCTCGCAAGGGCTTAGTTGGGACTGTCATGTGTGTCGATCTACAAACCAGCGTACTGGGCATGCTCACACAGCAGTTGGAAAGGGCTGTCTTGCATGCAGACAGAGTCTACACATGGAAGGGCTCAGTTGGGACTGTCATGTGTGTCGATCTACACAACGGCACACTGGGCATGCTCACACAGAAGTTGCAAAGGGTCGTCTTGCACGCAGATGGAGTCTCAACTCGCAAGGGCTTAGTTGGGACTGTCGTGTGTCGATCTACACAACAGCGTACTGGGCATGCTCACACACTTAGCAGTTGCAAAGGGCCGTCTTGCATGCAGATGGAGTCTCAACTCACAAGGGCTCAGTTGGGACTGTCATGTGTGTCGATCTACACAACAGCGTACTGGGCATGCTCACACACTTAGCAGTTGCAAAGGGCCATCTTGCATGCAGACGGATTCTACACACGGAAGGGCACAGTAAGGTATAACTGTCCCCATGCACAGAGCGGTCACACACATGCAGTGACCAGTACACACTCAGCTGCCATCACAGCTGTCCCAGGTGCAGATCCCAGATGTACACACCGCAGTCTACACTGCAGCCCTCGAGACATCACCATGTCGTTGCTGCAGCAGTACACAGCCATACATTACCACAACACCATGTGAGACATGACCAGTGGACTGTACAGAGGTCTACAGCAACTGTGCAGGGTACACATGTACTGACAGGGTTCCAACAGGTGTTAAGCATTGCAAGTATACCACTATACATGACCAGGTCAGCTCAAGACATACCAGGGGCCCCGGGTCTTACACAGCTGTGACAAATGAGTGTTGCTGTACACCAATGAACACACATGTTTGGATATGTCAAACATGTGATAGTAGTGGATGTGTGCATGGACCACACACACAACACATATGTACATAGCTAAGCCTTTGCTGTCCCCCGTGCAGAACAGTGGCCTAAGCAATCATACGCACTCAAATGGAAGGTGGGTCCATGTCTGTTGAATGCTCACAGTACAGGAGGTAGCAATGTTGACGGAGGACACATTCCCCTGTAGTAGTCACCCATGACACCCGTAATATCATACCACAGTCCATGTGTTATGTATGTCAACACACATGTCCACCAATAGCAATTCATACAAACATGGCTACAGGAGACACATGTAGGACCAACGCACATGTACAATCTGTACTGTGCATGCAGCAACCATGCATGTGCAGTGGCCGATGTCCATAACACAGCTGTCCCTAACTACAACATGCAGTTCGCAATGCAGCCCCATCATTGACACCTGTATATGGTGACATACAGACAGTACAGTTGGTTGTACATCACGTATGGAGGGATCTGTGTACATAAAGTGGTGATCCACCTGTGTAGATGTATGTGTGCCGGGGATGGCTCACAGGTGTGTGACATGCCACCCTACCATGCCATGTGCAAACAGTACGCTATGTCACTGTTATTTGATGGTGATGACTTAACGCATACACAGTGGTCAGGTGTAACCAACAGTATGTCACGTGACACCTGTATCACTGACATCCTCCCGTGTGCACATAGCCACACAATTGCCAGACGTAGTATTGGTACACATACTGCGGATAGTACTGCTGCATGTCTATCAAACGAATCATCATATGGCAGGTGTATCATTCCCAGCACTGCCATGTGTGTCTGCTTGTGTGACCACACATGCCACATATGGTGGGGACTACGTCTCAGATGTAACACATCCCTGTACACCGTTGTAGAGATCTGTACATACTGCAGTGTGGAAAGCATGAGGTCGGCACGTGTGTTGCATCACACACATCGGCTATCCATACACACATATCTGGTCACCACAGTTTGTGTGTGTGTATGTATGTATGTATGTATGGCTGTCTGGTGCTTGGTGTGAGGGTGTATGCTACCATACTGTGGAAACAGGATCACTAACCCCTCATGGTGATGAAGTCTACTACCCTGTTGATGCCATCGGTCCCAGCCATACTGGCTACCTTTGCATGTCCCTTCTCTGTGCCACGTCATGTGGGTGCAAAGTACTGTGAGGGTGATGACCACATAGGCAAGGGTCCACACATGAACACTATGGGGTGTGTTATAGTGCTGTAGACCCCGTGAATGTGGCCATGTACCTGTACTATGACAGGATATTACTGCTACACAGTGTGGCCTCATGCTATCAGGTGGCCTCTAATGTCATCATTGGCCTGACAGCTGTGTACAACCCCTGCACCATGTCAACATACCTGCAATATTTCCCGGTATGTATGTCACATCTCTGTCCGCTGTAGCCTGTTCAACTGACCTCATGCTTCAGGTGCAGTATATGTGTGGACATCGTCTATATTGCTAAACAGTGCATGTTATGTACACATTGCATATCCAGAACTGCATGCATACCCATGACATACCTGTGGATTGTGACCTACGATGCTGAGGTGTATACACACCCAACCATGCTGTGTCATGTGACAGATCACTGGAGGACATACAGATGACACCCCTGCACAATGACTACAGAGTGTTAGCTGCCTGGCATCCATGTCCACACATAGCGGACCTGTCACGTCACCATTTCACACATGACATTGATGTACCACGCACACATGGTGCACAGCTAACAGTGATGACCTAGGGCAGGGGGGGAAAGTACAGTTTCTGTGGCCTGGTGTCACTGTCACTGGAATCTGTGAAGGTTACTACTGTCATGCTATGACACAGACATCATGTTCAACACATCTTATGAGGTACATGTCACCGACACCTCCACTAGCTGTGCACAGGCATTTATGATGTGTAGCGTACCACATCACCTGTACAATCGGTCTAGTACAGCTGTACTTTGACCATGTGTAGACAAAGTGGGACAGGGTGTATCCACATCCCGTCTTCTGTGTGGCTACGTGTCTCTGGCCATCCCCCATGGCCATGTGTGCACATGTGTTGGTCATGTGATGGCCATCTATCACACATGTCTGTGTTGTCCCATATGACATACACCCATAGATGTTGGTTATGTCACCATCCACAGGGCTATGCAGACAACAGGTGTATGTGTAGTATGTGGGGTATGGGTTATGGGAAATTGTGACAATATTGCAACCAAAATGCTACATGTCTCAGACATGTCGGATGGAACATCACAATGTGTGAAACCATTGCAAGGGCATATAACACAATGGTGACACCTGTGGTCTGCTCATATCACTGCTGACTGTGCGGTACTGGTTTGTGTACCACACATTTTGTTCCACTGTATAGTACATATGCCTCCATTGTAGAACACCTCCACCATTGTATGCACAGCTGGACACACATGTAGCAATGACAAATACTGTAGTTTCATGTCTATGTATCATTTCAGTTGTATATATTGCACATGGGTGGCCTGTGTGGATGATGGGTGATGCGACCTGTATATCCATGTATTAACTGGCCACATGGCGAATAGATCTATGCTTTGACATGCCTGATACCAATGATAGACTCACCTGCAATGGACTCTTGTCTGTGTGGCACGCCAGAGGTACCTGTATAGGGTGACACAGCAGTATGAACATTATCCATGACTGTATGACAGCCACAGGGTGCACAGTGCAGGTTAACACATTCGCCTGTACAATAGCATAGAGTCAGCACATGTGTGCATACCATACCTCTCAACCTCTTAGAACAATAAATGTGGAGAAAGCCTACTATGATGGGGGACATATAGGGACAACTGTGACATATTGCTCTTACTAACTTGGATATTTGATAGACCAATAGGTTTGCATGCACATGGGTTTGACACGGAATGTGCAGTCGTAAACACAACTGTATGTCATCATTTAATGGCTCTATTCCTCAGCTATTTGCCAGAAAGGGACAGATATTAAGGGGAACACACTGACAATATGAGACAGACATCTGGACATCCTGCAAATACCCGTACAGTTCAGAGGTATGGTACATACACAGGGTAGCATAAAGCATGTGTGTCCACATACCTTGCATATGTTGTTACATTACATGATGTACACTGACACATGCACGTATGTGGGATATACTGGCCATATGTTCAGTACTGACTTACCAGGCAACTCCAGGCTCATTGGTTGGGAGACACCCACCTCCACGATGACAGCTTGTGTTTGTGGGGGCTGTTTCGAGGGTGTTCCCAGACTGGCCAGTAGCTCCTCTGTGTGTGTGAGTGGAGGCTGGGTTGGTGGCCCATCACCCGTACCACCTTGTTCTCAGGTGATTGCAGTGGCATGCTGTTTTTCATGACGTATGAGGTCCGTGCAGTGTCTTCGCACCTGCTGGTAGGTGCGGTTGTGGCCACCCACTTCGTTGACCCTCCTGCGAAGATCCTACCACAGGTCATCCCGCTGCTGTGCATGCTGTGGCACGTGGCTAAATAACACCTCGTAGTTCTCATGGAGGTACGGTATTATGACATCTTCCTTCTGTCGGCTATATGCTGGTAGTTGCGTACACGGCATTATCTGTAAGACATGATAAAGGTGACAGGTCACATTTACAGACATGTACAGTGATACTGCTGCACATACATTCTAGTACATTCGCACAGTTATCTTTGCAAATCAACATGACACTAACACGACTGGCATGTATGTGTCCCACACATGTAACACCCAGTATGCATTGGATATCATCCCCATATATGTGTGTCACCTCATTAGTGTTCCTACTGCATGTGACATCAGTCTCCATGTGGACATGTCTGTTTGCATGCACTGGTATTCTTATCTATCTACCCATGCCTGATGTATCCACGGTAATGCTGATGACCTAGATGTTGTGGATATGTCACATATCAACACAGACACAGCCTTACTGGACTTGGGCAGTGACAATGCACCAAGTACGCATGGAAACCTGTACATGCATCTGTTTTCCATAGACATCTACACTGCACTGTACAGCTGTTCAACATCCTGCCACGGATCACCTGTGTTGCACATGTGATAGACATGGGGCAATGGCTAGTTGGACGTCATTCGCAGGTAAGGTTATCGGCTATAGCATGTACGGGCTGGGTTTCCTAGCTGTATCTGACACCCATTACGCCACCACGAGGGGCATCAGTGACACATTACTGATCCAGATAGATGATACTATATCTACCATATGGCCATCACATCATGTATGGCAGGGATGATATGTGCAGCTATGTGGACAGGAATGCATGGTATGGTGGGAGTATGTCACAGGTATGGCACAGGGATGTGTCCAGCATGTGGCCATCCTAGTTGTAGGACGGTGGTTGTCCATGACGTATGTCTTTCAGATCAGGCTATGGACATGTAGCATGTCTAACAGCATAGTGTGGCATATGTCTTTATGCAAGGTGGATAGCATGCTGCATACTGGAGGTGAGTATTGTGGAGGCTGGTATTGGCCATCCACACATGGGTCCTACCCCTGGAGGGTGATGTGTATTCCAATATTGGTCACACGGGTGCTGTGTATGCCTGTCCAATGATCTCCGTGCTCATGGATACCACCCTGTCATGTCATGGGTACCTCGGATAACTACCTAAAGGGCCAGGGAGATGTCTCCAGCTCAGGGAGGTGTACTACACTACACCATCCCTAACACAATGTCCATACTGTTGACCACAGCCTAGGTGTTTCTTAATGGGTATGGGGGTATTCCCCTAGTGGTGTCATTGCTGATATCATCCACCAGAATGTGCACATATGTCACACACATCACACACACAGCCCATTCTGTATGTTGTTCACAACACTGTGACAACAATTGCCCATAGGTCATGGCCATTCACATCATCACATACACAGATGGCTGACATTTGTCTGTGTGGTATGGGCTACAATGTGGGTGGGGTACAACACATTAACCCTGGTTTTCTGTAGCTGACACCGTGTGATATGCACATGTCACTGTAGCACCTTTGGTAGTTGTGAGTCTGTCAACAGGCCAGTAGTAGAACACTCCTGTGACATACACAGGCTTCTGTAGCCAAATATCCGTACTGTCTTGTACATCTGTACTGCTAACATCTACATTGATAATGGTTCATGGACCTGCAGACCATACCCGGCAGTGTTCTGATGCGGTGCCACCAATCATGACTGTTGTCAACACTTGTGGGTTGATATTATACAACACCCTATCTGTAATGTATAGGCATGCTCAGCACTTGTTCAGAGCTTCTTAGCACGTTATGAGCTACTGCTTAGTTTAGCACCCATTTCACACCAGTCCTCACAGGTACACGGTCTGTCCATACATTTCCAGCTTGATAACTGTACAACAGCTGTCGTACACACATCACTCACATACCTCTTGAGACATGGTGGTTTCTACAGCCTGTCCACCTGCCATGTACCACTTATATACAGGAATGTCCAACTGGCACGTACCAGTGCTATTGCCTGTCACTATGATGACTATGTTGTACATGTGGCAATAGAGCTATCCTCATGTCCACAGTCATTGCCCACCTCCCAACATACAACAGTACATCCTGTGGGGGATGCACATATGCAGCCCTGCTGGAGGTTATACTGTCACCAACCCTGACTGCACCTGACAGTCATGTGGGGATGTGCAACATTGGCAACGCACCCCACACATCACATGGTCCCACATGATCCCCACCACAGGCCACACATATGGAGACACCTTGTACAGTAGCCCTCCATACTCTGTGTGGGCACCGATGACAGCCAACATTGCCAAACACAACCACACCAACCTATGGCCCAAAGACATGTGTGCCCATCACATACAGCCAATAGGGTGTCATAACATACACAACGCACCTGTCTTAGGTGAGTGTCGGCAGTCACACTGCTGTTCCACTCAGCAGGCTACACAAGGCGATAGTCACTTACATCCTGCTGTCCAGTAACTGGTTCTGCAACATAACCTATGCATACATGCCACAGGTCAGCAGGTACGATGTGACTCCCCTTCCATGTTTGTGTGACTGAAGTTGTCACTCAGGGCACAGACTACGTGTGCAGGGACATGCAATAGCCCACCAGTGTTGTCGCCCTGATAGTGTGGTCCACGCCCTGGGAAGCATTTTGCGGTCATCCGGACCTGTTACTGCTGTACTATGAACGACTGTGTCACTCCCAACAGTTGTCCATGCTTCTGCTGTCATTCCACAGGCATGTAGTATACGTCCACTTTGACAGACCCGGCCAAACAACATGATGCTGTGGCACAGTTGACCTGCACCTGTCAGCCCTGGGAGTATGGATCACATGTTGGACTCTTGCTGCTTTTATACTGCCTGTCTTGCACAGTGCCCAATAACAGTCACCACCAGAACGGGAACTGGCTAGTGAAGCATGTGGTCATGTCACACAATGCTTGACATCATCCTCTGTGACGCACGCAGGCAAGGCACACCTGATACTGCACCACTGCAATATCTCTGCAGTGACTGGGACCTGCCTCTTGGCTCTGCAGACCACACCTGCAATGACTGGGTATAGACAGACCGTACCTCTCAGGCACGTACCCGGACTGGCACACCCACAGCTGTGGTGTCCCCATATTCCACTATGTTGTACACACATCCCGGCTAGTTACTTCGCACAATGCATCACAGGTGCTCCACGTGCATATAACTGTGGCCGGAACTACTGCTGCTACTAATGTAAGACTGACAGTAACCCACACTTAACTGTGATAGCCGTACATGTACTGACACAGTAGGCGTACACTGTGTGTGAGTCATAACCTCCGCTCAGCTGGTTCGACCCATACACCACCTCCAAGACCAACAGTATACTTGACATGGACACTATCAACATGTGACTGCTGTTCCACACCTGCGGTTATCCCCTCATTGGTGGAATCTGAACATCTGCTACCCACCCTTGTTAGCCACATACCGGCACCACACACTTCATGGAATACACAGTAGATGAGTACTACAACACCAACTACATATGTCGTATGACAGCGGTAGTTGTTGTCGTGACACACGTGCAGGTGGACAATGCACATGCAAATGCTGAGATATACCCCAGTCCACTTCAATGGCACATACACAACAATGTGGTTCATGCTATTCCACACAGAGCCATGCTGGTACACACCAGAATAGAGACGACACTCTGGGGGTGCAGTCCCACGGACATACTTTACAACAACAGGTGGGGGCTGTTACACAGTGGTGTACATTCCCATGGGTGGGGTGACTCACTGGTCAGCCTCGGTAGGGCTACAGGATCCCTCATCACATACTCCATAACTAGCTACGCACACATTACTGCGACACATTCCGAGATGTACCACAAGGCATTACGGTGGTATGTCAGTAGTCGTATGCAATACTCACATCTGCTCACACATACAACTGTCACTCTGGAACATGACAGTAACAGGTGATGTTGGCAACATGCTGTCTGATGGCTTCATTGCTAACATTACACCCTCTCACTCCCTGCAGGGCCACATTCCTTGCAGGTACATTGTGGTGTGCCTGCAGTTACACGTACACAGTACTGACCTGCACTCTATATGTCCTAGGACACAGGCCCCTTGTCACCCTGCAATATCCTAGGCTGTGATGTCCACAGAACTCTGAACAGCATGTCTCCCCACTGGGGCACCATATTCAGTAATAGCCTTGTACCAAACATTGTGGCCCCTGACTGGCACACAGTGACAGTAACACTCCACACAGGTGGCGCCACACTGCACGACTGGGACTATTGCCCTACTATGCATGGCTATAGGGCACATCATTATGGACATCATTCGTCGAGTCTTTGTTGTGCTCCAGTCCTTTGATACCAGCTGGGTTGGTCTTGTTGGGGCCACAGCATGCCTCCTACACCTGTTGAACACCTTTCCTACAGTCGCCAGAGTAGGTGATGATGACACAGGTGTCCACAGAGCCTGCACTGTCCTCTCGCTGCCATTCAGCACCGTTCTCCATTCTGGTATTGACTACATACACATCCACCTGCACATCACAACATAAGTCTCCGGATGTTATGCAATGTGGCTAATGGATGGGACACACACAATGAGGGTGGCATACTGTATCACATACTGCAATCCAGTTACACTTGGCTTACCACAGTCCTCAGTCATGGGGCCCTCATGTTTGGTATATGCTTTCCTGAGGTATAGGCTACCACTGAGGGGACTTCCCTGCCTAGCTTTACAGACCACTGCATACCCAGCACCGTTGTTGCTCCACCGGCTGATATAGACCCCATCCATACGGGTGTCACTGTGACAGATACCGATATGAACATCATGGCCTCTACCTGCATGACACTTGGTGTGAACATCACCTTTGCAGTACACCATCCTCCCACTGGTTATCACATAGGTGTTAGTCCCCTACATACATGTTGCATTGTACATGTTTGTAAGACACATGTATGTCGCACACACTCCTGTGATTACCACATTGCCACTGTGGCATGGATATCCTTCTACGTGTTCACACATGTCTGTACTGGGTGTGTAGCTGGTACATAGGCACCCATTGTACCTCTGAACACCAGACGTATACACACATCCATGGGTACAACACCCCGCGTAGGGTGTACCTTACACAACAGCTTTACATAACCCAACATTAAAATGCCATGATGTTTATTGAGCTACAACTGTTAATGTATGCGGCTTATGTACAGACACCACATCTGTACACATTTGCAGACTACATACTCAGGGGTGACATCTGCTGCAAAGACAGGGCCCATGTCTGCAAATATGTTTATGGATATACTCCACATACACGACATACACAATAGCCACTATGACCATGATGCTCATGGATATGTGCACACGCGTGACAGTGTGTGGCATTGTGCTTGGGGATTGCATTCCCAGACCGGACACTCACCATGCTTTGGGACATGATTCCTATGTACATCACACATGGACAGTCAGTAGCAGTGTTCATGTGATACCTCGCTTGCTGGATGGTGGACACATGTATGCCAGGGATCACTGCAGTGGCTGTACTGTGCAGTGATGCAGGTTACACATGGCTCTTCTGTTCACAGGACACTACCCTGGAGAGGTGCCACTGGTGTGCACACTGTAGTTGTTGTTACACATTGACTTGCCAGACTGCATGGTACCCCACTATGAACCTGTGCAGCTATTACATGTCCTTTGTGCATGGTTACTGGTATAGCCCTTCCAGTTAGATTGGCTGTCACGCTATTACAATGTCCCATGACTATGGGCCATATGTATACTGTTATTGTACACGCCAATCATGTTCATGTTTGTCTGTCACATCTATTCTGCTATTCTAGTATGGGAGTAATGTTTGCGTCCCTTGCAAATGCACAGAGTGGAGTACATAGTTATTTCATCATAACTGTTTATACATATCTTAAGTACATACTACTCACATCACTATATGATACCTTTGTTATGCATCATATGCCTGTTCTCCTGTGTAACATATTTGATGTATCAATCTACTGTACTATACATTACACATGTTTTACATGGTATCCCATAATTCAACCATTACTTGCACAGAAGGTCCACCTTAGACATGTCATTGACGTTATATGCCCATACACATGCGTACTGTTACAGTATATCTACATATACTATCCCCTGCTATGGCACGTACTTATTGGACATACCCTGCCACTGACGGCGGGTCATATGACATTGTTCTGTTTAACGCCATCATGTTGCATCCCTTGTGGTGTCTGTGCTGTTTACAGTGTGGCCCACTGCTGGACGCACATCTTCTACAAGCATTAGTACGATCAGCGAGACATCACTACATAAATACCATTCCCCACTTTATGCATGGTGGACACTTTTAATTACTGCAAACCAGGCTATGCATACACTGACATTACGTAATACAGAACATACTATACATACAGTTAGTGTTATACATACCTTGATATCATTCTGGTGTTTCATCTCTATCTCGCTCTTCTGTATCACTCTTTCAACTGTGATACGGTATGAACATACATTTTGCATATCTGGCAAGTCATCCTTATATACGTCTATACCTGCAACATGTGGTTTACTGCCACCAATTGGTGGTCCAGTGTGGCTAATTACGTGCACTTCAGCTATGCAGCTACTTCATTCGCCAATTATGTGGCAGCAGTGGGGTATAATTGAATTCTACACCTGGGCATTGGCCATTTGCCCTGCCTTCGGGGAGACGGCCCGTATTGTGTTTTGTTGTGTGTAATTGCAACTGCTTTGTGTAGAGCAAAGTCTATTTTGCGGTCATGTCCCCCATGGATTGTGTGTGACGGCTTAAGTATGTGGTTCTACCTGTGACTGTACCTGTCATCCCACCTGTCTGATAAAGGACTATTGCAAACACCTGTAACATCGCCGTTTGTTCCGTTATACGACAAATACAATTTTGCATGGCACCTTTAAATGTCTCTCACAAGGTATGTCAACAGTTCAGCAGATGTAATTGACTAACTAGATGTTTGGGCTGTGGTTATGGTCTGTATTGCTATTGTTTACAGTGTGGGGTATGTAGGGTGTCGCGTAGCATATACGGTTTTGTGGGGCTTGCATTTCTCGTAGTCCATATATATGTGTGGGCCCTTCCTAATTACAGTGCTATCACTTAATAGACTTCTGTTACGGGAATTTACTTTGGGCCATTGTTAATTGGTTTCTATATGGTATGCAGGTGCGGTTGATACTTCCATACCTCTGGATGTACGGCGATATGTGCAGGGATATTTGTAAATGAACGCTATCCTGTGTATGTCTGTCACAGATATTTGCAGTCATTGCAGTGGTGTTGGTGTCAGACCCTCTGTCACATGGCTTGCCACCTTTTCATATGGCCATAGTTGGACACTTGCGGGTCACACAGTGGTGTTTACAGGCTGACATATGGCCACGGTCAGCACACAGAATAGCACATACTTTTATCCTCATTACATACCTATTGTTCTTGGTCCTTCACTACTTATCGGTTTGCATGTAACATTTCCGTTTCTTACATACAGGCATGAGTATTTCCTGCAACTATTGCATATTATGTGGGACATACTAATGTCCTACACTCATGGACAGTTTCCCTTTCTAATGTTTCATGTCAGGACACACCTGCCCAGGGGGGGGTTGTCCCTCCCAATGTGGGACAGGTGTTTACCGCATGCATACAGATAGCTATACCCGCACCTACCATAATCATCTACCTCCAAGTTGCCACCTACAGACACACTATGCAGACACACAAACACACTTTAGTCACACGGGAACACACATGGCACTCTCAACACACACATACACAGGCTACATCACTCATAACCACAGTTGTACACGGTACCTACGTGGACCGCACTGCCGACAGCGGTGACTACATGTCCTTACTATCGTCCTATTGCTCATGGTTCTACTGTTCCAGTACTGTGTTCTTTCTGTCTTTCATCCTCCTGGTTACACGTGTCGGTGTGTGACACGTTCCATAGTTGGTGGTATCCTGTTTATTTGTACCTCAAAGGTGTTTAGAATGTCGTCTACCTATCTATATATTTGCAGATGCCAGTGACCCCTTGTATATCGACATATATCACACTATCGCCCTTTCTATCTGTATTATATATGTGTATATATATATATATATATATATATATATATATATATATATATATATATATATATATATATATATGTATATATATATATATATATATATATATATATATATATATATATATATATAAATATATATATATATACATATACATATCTCGGACAGGGGTGGTGACAGGCACGCTACGCCTTTCATTGTGTGTTTGTCAGTGTATACTGTATTTCCTGGACTCTGCACGTTTGTGTCTGTACCTGTCACATTACACACCTGCCATAGGTTAAGATTACCTCCCATCCCACTTTGCGAGGGACAGTCCCTCTTTGTGCAGTTGTGTCCTGCAAAATATTTGTGAACATAGCAAATGTCCAGCGACTTTGGGACAAACATATTCCCTATAGTTTATGTCATAGTTGCATGACACACTTATTCTGTATCTGACCCACCTACATGTTACAGGACACGGAACAAGTACCTGCGACCATTACTAGACATCTATGCAAAACACTGTCATTCTGGTTTTCATCCTGGCCAGGTGTGTGTCATCCTGCTGATATCTGGCGTATGTCCCACATTGGTCATTTGAACTGTGGCAACCCTACCATACGTACATCTTGCCTAGCAATAGTGTTGGGTGATTGTGTACATGACTGCCTGTTTCACTCCTGGCAGTGGTCGTTTTACCCTTCAGAGCAGGCGCTATTTGATCAGGGGTGACTAATGCTGGTGTCACCTGTTCTGTACATCATTGACCATGATCTGCACAGTGGTCGGTGACACTTAGCCCTGTTTTGCGCATATCCATATAGTCGTATTTAAACATCGCTTACCAGCTGTGGGCAACGCTTATTCCTGCTAATGTGTGCTACACATATTCTGATGACCTGCATCCGGAATGCATTACCCGTGCCGTCATGATTATGTTACATCCCTTGCGGGACGTGGGACTGGGAACATGCACGACAGTCACTGCATGTACCACTTGGACATCTGGGAGTTGTACACGAATTATGTCAATTTGTATGTGCAGTACACTACAGCAGTTACTCCACACTAAACTCACATGGATGACTCTGTTAGTTTACAACTTGATGGGTCCAGTTAATGGTATGTCCATGTGATGTTTACTGGCTGTACTCTGGCACTGGGTATGTATATCACAATTAGGTACACCCGATAATTTGCTACACCTTCATATGACCGTGGATGCAGCATGCCGGGGTGACTAATGCCTGTCATGGGTACATCCCCTGCCTTGACACTACATCCATGATTACATTTTGTGGAGCCCCTCAGTAATGCGGCGGGTAATCCGTGATGACTGTGTGTAGGACAGTGCTTACACACATGTGCTCCCATGATTGCCTCTGCTCCAGTACGCAACAGTTGCTTACTTGATGTTGTGGCGACGGGTGTCACTGTTTGCCCCGTTTGGTGTTTTGCCTCTGACAATCGGGCGTGTATGTACTGATGTACCTGGGAACCTATACACACAGCACCGACAGATGCTGATGGGCGCATCTACTGTTCAGGTGTTGACAGTTCCGTGTTCCCATTGCTGTTGCGTGTACAATGTTTGAGGGCTGCCTATGTAGGATTCCACAGTGGGCCACCTATACATCACAATTTACAGGTAGTCGTGTTTGTGTGCCATCCATTTTACTGTGTGTGCAGGTGGGGAGGGGTGTCAGTCCGTGGGAGCCTACACTGTCAAGGTATGTGCTATACGTTCCCTCTTTGCCAAGGCATAGGCATATTGGGCACACCTCCATCTGCCTACTGGGGCTGGCACAGTGTGTCCATGGTCTGGATCCCTCTGTGCCCGTGTTGGCCTTGGCACTTGCGGTGGGCTGTGAGGCCCTCCCCCATTGTGAACCTGCTGCAGCTGTTTCCGCAGGATCATATTATGTAGCATGGCACATACTATGAAGATGTGGGCATACGTGCCTGGAGAGTACTGCAAGGCTCCACCAGATGTGTCCAAGCACCGGAACCATGATTTCAGCATCCCGAACACACGCTCTATGATGATTCTGGTTTGTGCGTGTGCCTTATTATGGCATTCTTGCATTGGTGTGTGTGCATTTCTGATGGGGGTCATCATCCACGGCTCCAGTGCATAGCCAGCATCCCCCACAAGGTGACCTTGTGGGATGTCCCCCTTGACAAATACCTGATACAACTGTGAGGCATGCCAGATATGGGAGTCGTGGTAGCTTCCAGGGCTGCCAGCACACACATCCATGATAATGCCCTGGGCATTGCACACGACCTGGCAGTTGATGGAGTGGAATCCTTTGTGCTTTATGTAGTGTCTACCATACTCACCGGGTGGTGACTTAATTTGTATGTGCGTGCAATCTATCACACCCAGTACCTCCGGGTAGTTTGCCACACGGTGGAAGTGATGCATATTGCTGGCCAACTCCTCCTGAGTTCAGGGGAAGTGTATATGCTCATTGGCATGTGGTAACATGGCATCCAGGAACTGGTGTAGTACCCTGGATGCCGATGCCTGTGAGATCCCCATTATATCTCCAGTTGGCCTTTGAAAGGTACCTGTGGCTAGTATTCGCAAGCTTACACATACCTTCGTGTCCACTGGGATGGGTTCCCCCCTGTTGTTTCTGATTCGCAGGCGTGGCCGGCACAGCTCTACTATTTGCTGTAAGATGTCCCTGTCCACCCTGTAATGCTCTACTATCTCCAGATCATGTAGCCCCTGGTAGGTTACCCTTGGTTTGAACACTCTTCTCCTCGTCCGAGGCCTACGGTGGTTGTCGGCATCATCCTCCACAACACCGTCGGTCTGTAACACATGCTGATGAATCACAGCTATGGCAGCTCCCAACAAGTACATTTTAAAAGTTCCCCGTCTGTTTACACATATGGTGCGGTGTTTGGGAATACACAGGTGTGTGTTGGGTGCTTTCACACTTTATACTGTTTTGCTGTGAACACTGATGATGTCATAGGGTGTGTATGTACGATCGTGTCTACAGGATATCTTCTGTGTTTTATTCACGGACCCACTATTGTGCTGCCTTTGGTGTTGCATTACATTTGGATGCCGTGAATTACCTCCTGCCCTTCCATTTACATTTGTGCATGTTACACCTACCATTTGCTGGCATGCATCCAGCTGCCTGCTTTCATTTGTACTTTCCTAGACCTGGCTTATCTTGCGTAATGTGTGCTATTGCCGATCTACTGTGGGTTTGCTTTGTTCTGCTATGACGGTTCTCCTATCTTTGCATTCCAGGTCCTGCACACCTTTCTTTGCAATCCTATGCCTCCCCTATCCTGTTTTGCAGGTTTCTGCATGCAGGCTTGTCTACTGCCGTTGATTGGCTACCGTGTGTTGATTGGTGTTAATTGCTCATTAGTATGCCGATTACCCTGCTTCGGCATTTCCTTCTTTTCTTCCCCTGACCTTCCTGTTTGTGCTATTGTTCGTGGCGCATGCATCCGCTTACCGGGTTTCGGGCACGAGTTCATCCCCGTACACATGCGCTTTCGGGCACCATGTGTGCTCTCAGCTAAACGGTTCTATACCCTCCTCCCCACCCCTGTCCTTCAGCTTTGCTTAGCAAAAGCCAGGCCAGATTTGCATTGCTCCAATGTGCTTACTGATACGGTGGCACACCCCTTTGCTGATGTCATGTATCACCTTTGATACACTCCTCGGTGTTATAGCGCTGTGCCATCAGGTACATCCTTAATCCGGCGGGACATTTGCGATTCAGTATTACCTGCCTCATTTGCATGGCATTGACTACTAATTCATAGTTACAGTGCCGAACACTGTTGCGGGCCCCTGGCAACCCTTGCGCCTTGCTTGTGGTGTGCCATGCCAACCATTGTATATTATGGTGCAATCTTAATTTGTCTTTCATTGTGATTTTCTGCCATTTTTATATATTTCCTTTGTATTCCTGTTTGCACACACATGCCCTGCGGTTGTACTGTGCGTTACTGTGGACATGACATTAAATGTTGTTTTTTAGGTGTTGTGCATCTTTTCTTGTGCCATTGGCTGTGTATTTGTCCATTGGCATATGTTAACTTTGTAATACATGCATGTGGTCCGCTTACATAACTCCGATGTTCTGTTTGGGAAAATGTAAACCGTGTTTTTTGGTTTACATTTCCATGGGCTTGTGCTACGCCTGCACCACTTCGTGAATCACTGTATGCCTTCATTAGCATGGTGCGACACTGCGCATGGGGTGATTTGCATACCTATGCCGAGGGCTGCGTAGCTCTGGCGTATGCCGGTAGTGCACGTGGGATTGGTTCGTACCTGAATCGCTCGGCGGACATATTTGGCATTATGCCGCCTACGCTATGCCTGCGCCTGGCGCAAGCTTCATGAATCCGGGGGATTGTCTCTTCTTTTTTAAGGCTTGTCCTTGTGTTAGAGTAGTAGATCTGATGAAGGGCTGATAGCCTGAAGGTGCTAATCTGTTCTGTTTTATTGAGGTTTTTTTTGTTATTTTATTAAAGTGGTTTTAAACTGGCCTTGGCTGTGTTGACTGCATTGTTTTTTCTGCTTCTTGTTTGGTTTTTGATTCGGGATCGGACTTTGGCTGCAGTTTGTATAGTTTTTCTGTTGTAATCTACATTTTGTCTGCATAAATACTTTTACTTGATGATAAGACTAGGCAGAGTGTAAAACAATATTAGATGGGATTAATACATAGTATGGCATCTGTCATGAAGACTAATTAATTTAATCAAGACCCACATGTAAAAATATAATTTCCACATGTGACCTGAAAACTTTTGTGAAAGTAAGTAACTAGCTTAAAGTTACATAGGATAGAGGGATGGTATGTCTCTCACAGCAACACCTCTATTACATAACCAGGCTGTGCCTACAAAAGGGCTGTTGTAATCAGTGTACTATCCTGGTAAACTAACTAACTAACTAACTAACTAACTAACTAACTAACTAACTAACTAACTAACTAACTAACTAACTAACTAACTAACTAACTCACTAAATTAATATATATATAATCCATTTTCTGGTCACTACAAATAATCCAGATACATTTACAGATATGCAGTGTATTGTGGCATGGTGTGATAAAATACTACACACTGCAATATTGTACCAGAGTTTAAAAAAGCAATATTAATGCATACCAAAATGCAGGTAACTGGTGCAACATGCAAATATATGGAAATGCACAGTATATATACTGTGACACAAAAGCAAAGAAATAATGGCATAATATCTATAACAGATAAAATTGCTTTGACTCTTGGCTTCCCAATGAAGGCAAATATAAAACATAACAGAGTACAAATTGGGCTTCTCTTTTTCATCCCTGGAAGGTCACGTAATATTAATTATGCAGTTTAACTGAGGAAGTTTTGTGCAGCCTGGAGAAAATGGTGAATGAAAGACTCTAGCCCATGTTTTTGTGATTTGAAATGGTCATTGCTAAGAAGTGGACCAGACTCGCACATAAGCTAGACTGAAAATTAAACTGTCTTCATGGGCATGCATAGGAGAGAGGTTGGAAATGCTGAGAAAAGCTTTTGCAAAATTACCACTGGATATTGGTGACTGTAAGATGTATAATGCAGTGAACTACTTCCAAAAGTGCAGAGTGAGTGCTTGTACCTTACATTACTAGCAATTGCTGACAGTATACCTTTCAACCTCTTAAAGCAAGAAATCTGGACAAAGCCATAAATAAAAGTGGGACAAAGGCCCAAAAATAGGGACACTTTTTAAATATTGCTCTTACAAACTTAGAAAATTGATAGAATAACAGCTTTTGCATTAGCATGAATTTTCTGAAGGGTATAAAGTCTGAAACTCAAATGTCTGTGATTATTTTCTAACTTCAGTCTTTAATGATTTGTCACTAATTTGCCAGAAAACCACAAATTTATGAAAACAGACAAAAAATATGAGGCCAAAATCTGGACATTCTGCGAAAATCTGTACAGTTGAGAGGTATGGAAGTCATTTCACAGAATACCAGCATTTTAGGGAAAGTCCATCACTCTACACCTTACAATTACTTTCTCACCCTGCAAGAAATCATTGAGGGTAAAAGCCAGTTTTAGTGCGATGTGATAGGAAAACCAGTACATGAAAACATTTGAACATAACAAAGCTGAACTGATTGCTTCAGACTAGATAACTTTCTTTGTCATGGTGGTATTTTATTGCAAGCATACAGATACTGACAAATACTTTATAATGCAATATACCAAATTTGTAGACCAAGCATGCATGTCTTTATTGTATCACAATGGTGACCATAAAACACTGTTATATTTGAGCAGGATCATGTCATTATATGGCCTAGATGACATCATTTATGTCCACAATTTTTTTTCAGTAAACCTCATCCCTGGCACAGATAATGTTATTTTTTTCTTTCACTGTATTTTACCTTTTCTATATATTATCCCTGTTCCCTGTACTTGATAACTGTATATGTCCTGACACAGTGTGCTTGGAGAGCAAGTAGCCCATCATGCGGCATGGAGAATTAAGGCTGTAAGCTGAGAATGATCCATTACCTGTATTACAGAGTCTGAGATCTTCAATCCCCACTTGCCTACTGTGCACATTTATCTGTAGGCATACATCACTACAGAGGGTGGCTGTACATGCATATGGCCTTAAATGACACACATAGTGGTATGTAACTGGAACAGAAAAAAAACAACTTGATAGAAAAAAAAAAGATTATCCAGTGCAATTCCATATATGGTTTGCCCTTTCAACTCTTCTAAGCTTTACAAGTCTTCATCAAACTGAATACACTGTTTAAAAATACAACTTCTTACTTTTGCTAAATGTCGGTGGATGCATGTTGAGTGCACAAAGCTCTATTTTTGTGCATGTACTTGTGTGTTTGATTGTTAAAGGGATACTTTCTGTGATGCAGACATAGAAAATTATCTTGAGCTAAAGGAGTTTAAATGGCAGGCAATTTTAGAAGCATGTCACTCACTGGGTCTTAGACATGTTATGAATTTTAAAAGTGTTCTCAAAACAAAACCATTGAATAATCATTTGACAAATCTATTACACTACTCAATATAATCTGTGATAAAGAATTAAATGTTTTACAATCAGACAGAAATCACCAGTGAATAATTATATTCTCAAATATAAAGTGTCAATGGTGCAACAGGCAACACGCTTATCTGTGGCGCAGGAGGTGGCTGGTTCTGTTCCCACACCAGATAGATTGACTGCTGGCATTGCAGCCCAGTAGAATTGGGTAATTGCACTCCTGAGGGTGTTGTACTTCAGATGACATGTTAAACTGAGGTTTGATCTGCTTGAGTTAGTGGCAGCTTAGGTTGATTTAAAAGATCCTACTGAAAAGAGTAGCGGTCCTTTATTTATATACAAAAATAACTCATATTTAAATATTTACAAATATTTACACATGTAAAAAGATATATACATATATACAAATCTGTTCATAAGTTCATAGGTAGGTACTAGGCTATTGGCCCTAGCGCCTATATAAGCCTAGCCAAAAGGTACCCTAGCTTTCGCCACCCAAGAAAATTATTTTCCTGTGCCCCTGTCGAGCAGAGCCACAGAAGTGATCCCCGGGTTGAATTTCCTATCTCCCATCCAATCATCAAGAATTTTCTTGAAGAGTGCTAATGAGGAGCTTTGCTTGATATAGATAGGTAGTTTTTTCCAGAGTATGAGAAGTCTCTGGGACAGGAATCTATCCCTCCAGCATGTTCATTTTATTGTGCTGACAAGATTTAGGTCCCTAGAGTGTGTAGCTTGAGGGACTGGGATTTCTTTAAATGGACCATGTCCAACAGCTCCGGGTTTGACATAGCTTTGTATGTTAGGCAGAGATTGCCTCTGAGTAGCCGATATGTGACGGAGTAAAGCTGGAGTTTTTTGAGATGGTCTGCGTAGGGCATCTGTTTGAGGCTGGTAATCCTCTTTGTGAGGTATTTCTGCGTTTTTTCCAGTTCTTGTAGATGTCTTGCGAGGTACATACCAAAAGGGGCATTGTACTCTATAATGGGTCTAATGAATGATGAGTAGAGGGGAACAATGACCTCTTTTTTTCCTGGATGAGAAACCTTTTGTGATGAGGTGTGCCACATAGAAGGATTTCCTGACTACTGTGGCGATGTGGTTATCAAAGGAGAGACTACTGTCCACCTGTGTCCCAACGTCTCTTATCACACTTTCGGTGTTAAGAAGTAGAACACCACCTATGTGGTAGTTCATGGGTGCAGAGTTTTTACCAAAAGGGATGACAATGCACTTTTTGGCATTGAGCTTGAGGCCATGGCTTTGACACCAGACATCTGTCTCAGTGAGGCCCTTTTGTAGGATGTCCACATTGTTAGGAGTTTTGATTATGGCTCCTAGTTTGCAGTCATCTGTGAACTTCATTAGCCAAAGACCTACTGTGTTAGCCTGTACTTCAGAGAAGTAGATAACAAACAGGAGAGGTCCCAGGACTGAACCCTGTGGTACTCCACTTGTCACTGGTCTGAAGTTGGATTTGGAGTCTTCTACTCTCACAGTGTGGGTCCTGTCAGTGAGCCAGTTGGCAACCCATCTTGTGACATAGGGATTTATACCTAGTTTAGTGAGTTTATCTATAATTCCAGAGTGGGAAATGGTGTTGAAAGCCTTGGAGAGATCTAGATAGGCTGTATGAACCACCTTACCCTCATCTACGGCTTTGGTGACTGCTTCAAAGAAGTCTATCAGGTTTAGGAGACATGATCTGTCTTTTACAAACCTGATCTGGGTGTGGTCCAGAGTTTGGAGATTACCAATGTTATTGTTTATAAGTTCCATGATGATATGTTCCATAACCTTGCAGACCAGGCTCATCAGGCTAATGAGGCGGTAGTTGCCAGGGTCTGTGGTGGCTCCCCCTTTAAGGAGTGGGATAACCATCACTGTGTGCCATTCAGTGGGCGCAAAGCCTGAGGTGAGGCTATGATTGAACATGGTACTTAGGTGGAGTGCCAGTTCATTTTCTAGTTCATGTAGAACGCAGCCTAGGATGTTGTCATGTCCCATGGATGCTGTGTTTTTTGCTTTGGAGAGTGTGTTTTTTACCTGTGCAGCCGTGATTACCAGAATGTTGCATTCTTCCGGTTTAGAGATGGGCCCTTTAGGGGATGAGAGGGGGGTAAAGTTAGCACTGAACCTATCTGCCAGAATGTTGGCAATATCAGTTGGTTCTGTATATTTAGTGGCATTGTGCTGTAACTCAGAGCAGATCTGAGTGTTGCCATTGAGATTCTTAACATAGCTATAGAATGCTTTGTGGATGTCTTTAGAATCAGTGATGATTTGTTGACATAATCATACCAATTTTCATCCTTGTTAGACCCCACTCCTTCTTCCATAACCACCATCTGATTTTATTTAATATTGTTGCTAAAATCCATTTACTGTTAAACATAATTTCATTTATTCTTTCATTCCATATAACCAAAATAACATAAAATACTTTTTTATTTTTATTTTTGGCATACATTTTGTTTCAATTCTTTTAATATCCACATTTAATTATATCCATGTTTATCAACTTATTTTATATCTTCAAAAAACTCTTCATTACATAGTTTTCCAGATAACTTTTTAACTTTTTTACATTTCAAACACGTGCCATAGTTTCTTCTTCATGACAATGTAGAGATATTCTATCACTTTTCTTCTTATATGACATATTTCCTTTTGCTGGCAATTGCCAGTCTCCACAGAAATCTTGACATTCTACTTTCTGATTACACCATTTGCTTCTCATTTTTATAGCATGGTTTTACATAGCAATGTTTTAACATGTTCTTATGCCATATTTTTCATTACATTCTTATACCATACTTTTCTTTTTTCTTTATCATCAGTTTTTATTTTTCTTGGTAACATTTTATTTCATCATTTATATACTCTTTTTCTCTTTTTTATCATACTCCAAAAATTATTATATTTATGAAGTTGTACTACTAATCTCTCATCTTTTTCATTTATCCATTTCAACATTCTGTACTAATTTAACGAAGCAGCATATACCTCTGGGTTAATTAACCCTAAACCTCTTTGTTTTTTATTTACATAAAAAATCCTCTTTTTTTACTGGGTTTAATCTAGAACCCCATATAAATGAAAAAAATATATCTGCAATAACTCCTTTTTAAATACTGTTGGCAACATAAATACACTTGCTAAATATGCATTTTTCCCATCAGTACTGAATTTATCAAATAAGCTCTTTTTCTGAATGATAGTTCAGAAAAGACAGGTTTGTTTTATTTCTTCTTTTGTTTTTCTACCATGAATTCTACTTGCATCTTTATTCCCAAATTTTATACCTAACACAGAAATGTAATTCATTGAAAAATATATATCCCGGATCTTTACTACATCACCTAAACCTTTATTTTCCTCTTTATTTAAAGCCATCCCTATAATCTCTGCACTCATTTGTGCAAATGATTACTTCCTTTATGCACATTTTTTTTTTTTTTTTGCAATTGCTATAATGTCATTTGTGTATGCTAACAGAACTGGACTTCTTAACCCTTCAGGTGTTATATACCAAGCCTCCTTCATTTTGTAATTTATTTCACTTATCATCACATTCATAACTAATGCAAAGATTATACAACTCATTGGACATCCCTCTCTTTCCAGCCATTTTTAAGTATTTTTACTTTATTATTATTATTATTATTATTATTATACACTAACATACAGAATTCCCTAACTTTCTCAATTATAGTATTTCGATATTACCCATAAGTTTTCATGTCCTATTGCATCACATGCCTTATTAAGGTCTCCTATCATGATTTTCACTTTTTCTCTTCTGTTCATATCATTCACAATTTCTCTGACTAGCAATAATAATTCTTGATGACACTTCCCCTTTATACTGTATATGCTATCTTCCATAATATTTTCAATTTTAGTTTCAAATGTCTTTTGTATTATTTTCATAAAGATCTTATAATTATTATTATTCAATATTATTGGTCTCCAGTTTTTTAATTCTCTTCTGTCTTCCTTCGTCCATATGAAATTAAGTACTCCACCATATAATTCTTTATATATAAAACTTTCATTTAACCATTCATTCAAAATCTTTAAGAGATATTTTTACCAATCCCTTACATTTTTATGCATTCCGTACCATATTCCATTTGGGCCTGCAGCCAAATCTAAATTTACTTGTCCTGATACATTATCTAGCTCACTTAAAGAAATCTCCTTTTTGAAATCTTTATTCTCTTTCTCTGTTAACTTGTTAACTTTTTTTTTTACTTTCCATATGTTTTTCACTACCTTCTTTTTTCTTTAAACGGTTCTTATACATAGCGTAATACACTATTCATAATCTTTTCCTGAATTCTTTTTATTTTTTCTTTTACATTTTTTTATTTCTCTCATTACACTACCATCTTTAATAACCTGCTTAAGTATCTCAATACTTATGTATTTTTTCTTGATTTCTTTCATATAATTATTTTTCTTTGTCAAAATACTTTCTATCAGTATGTTCTAAATCTTCCAATACATTGTTATATGTCCTTTTATATTTTAATTTATCTACTTTTCTCCTGTTATATTTCCACTGTAAAAATATTTTTTTTATATTTTCCTTCAATATTATCCACCATTCAGACCATTTTTTATGAAATGTTCTCATAGTAACATAATCTTGCTTTAACTGTATTACTAATCTATTTCCTTCTTCATTACATGCTTTCTCATTTATCCTATTTATTCCATTGCCTATTTTTATATATTCCAAGTTTTCCCTTTATCTCTAGCATTATTACACTATGATCAGAAAACCCTGTCTCAACTACATCATCTCCTATAGCTAAATATTTTATGTACAACCATGCCTTCCTTTTCCTCTCCAACTCAAACTGTGCTAAGAATCTGTACCCTATCCTTTCCAAGTCCTTCATCAGTAGATTGATTAGCCCTGAGGAGACCAGAGTTCCTTAACTTTACTTCCACCTCCTGTGACATCTCTGTGTTAACAAGGATCTCATTTGGGTTCTGAATGGAGAGGTGATAAGTCAGCAATCAAAGGAGAGTAGTATTGCTGAAACTGAATTCATTCTCAAGTCTTGGTGAGTACCTTCATGAGGTGGACCCTGTTTTTCACAAAATCTCACCAAGACAACATTGATATATAGACTGCAATTTATAGTGAATATAACATGGACAAAAGTAGATCAAAAATTAAAAAAGGATAGCTGGGTGCACAAGATCCACAATAAAAAAGTGCCATTCCTGGTAGGTGCACCAGTGCCAGGACTGAAAAAAATTACAGTGTAGAATTCTCAAAATATGGAAACATTCATACAATGGGGCCAGGCCCAGGGGGAGGATGACCCCACCCCATTGTAGAAGGAAGTAGCAGTCCACAAAAAACAGAAAAACTGATAGACCAAATAAGAACCATAAAGACGATAGAGTGGACTACTGGGGATAAGAAAGAAATCATGTATTGTTACTGTTAATGCAAAAAGCCTAGAATTTCCAGACACAAGATATACAAAAAGATTAAGAGAGAAATTAAAGGAAAGAAAATACTTC
Source organism: Protopterus annectens (assembly GCF_019279795.1). Classification (NCBI taxonomy): domain Eukaryota; kingdom Metazoa; phylum Chordata; order Ceratodontiformes; family Protopteridae; genus Protopterus; species Protopterus annectens. The sequence continues at coordinate 1,900,814,704 of NC_056729.1, forward strand.
CACAAGAAAAACTATCAGAAGCTTCAAATAAAAATGTATGTTCATTATTACAATAGATTTGTGAAAACCATTATTTAGACCAAAAAACTTTCATCTGTTTGGAAAAAGAAGCATCCGAGGAAGTGTGAAAATATAAACAACAAAACCTAGTGATTTTTGAAAATCATAAAAGAGAAATATGAACGTGGGAAAGAAAGGGATATGATATGCTGCAATATTTATGCAAAGTCGAAAGCCAAATTAATCAATACAAAAAGGGCAGCTCCATAGATATTTGAAGAGAAATACAGGCAAAGGCATCCAGATGTGGAAAATTTCACAATAAAAAATATCACAAAGAGGGAATGTAGAAAAGAAGATTAGATATGGAATACATGCAAAGTGAAGGATATGGTGTAGAAGGTCTAACACAAGTTGCATCACAGCATGATGGAATGAGTCTCCAAAGTAAAGAGAAACAGGAAGATCAGGAGACATCTGAAGAAGAAATATGGACATGGGAAAGAAAAAGAGATTTAATATAGTGTAATATTTATGCAAAGAAGAAAGCAAAACTAATCAATACAAAAGAGTAGCACCAAAGATATTTGAAGAGAAATGCAGACAAAGGAATCCAGACCTGGAAAACTTTACAATACAAAAAAATAAGAAGACAAAGGGGAAAAGTAGGAAAGAAGATTAGTAATAGAGAAGTTAAAGAAATAGAAACTAAGGTTACGGAGTACCTGCAAAGTGACGGATTCATAAGAAAAATCTAACTCAGAAAGTACCACAGCAGGATAGAGCAAAATACATCCAGATTAAGAAGAAACCAGTGGAACAGAAAGCAACTGGTCAGTCGCCATATGAAGATATTTTGGAGCCTTACACAGGAAACCAATATAAATGTTCAGCAAGCTGGACAGCAAGGGAAGGAATAGGAAACTGTGGCAACTCTGATGCAGCCAATGATGAGGAGCAGTGCACTAGTGAGTTCCTATATAACAGAACAATGGATGGCACAGGATGAAACTGAAGAGAATGCACCACAGGAAGATGCTATCGAACTTTGTATAGAATGCCCACTGAAAATAGGCAACAAAAAATGTGCCCTAAGTTTAGAAGAAAATGAGCTTAGAGAAGAGTTGCTTGATTTAATAGAGATAGATAGATAGATAGACATATTAAGATCAAGAAAGACATAAACTGCAGAAGGTCAATATCACCCCAAAAGTAAAAAGTTTGATAAAAACAAATGAACACAGTAATTAGGACTGTCCATAGAGATCCATGCAATATAACAGAAGTAAACAGGATATATTACTGTGCAGCAAAATTAGTCAGAGATAAAATTCTACCACAAGAACACAGGGTAGTAAGGGAAAGGAAGGAGAGAAATCGGATGCCATCATAGAAGTACTGAATAGAGGAAACTATAGGGCAATTAAGACAAGAAGTGTCACTGCTAGAAGAGTACAGCAGAAGGAACAGATCAACAAAAATACTCAGAAAGATAGGCATGATAAAAGCTATGTGCAGTATTATAACAAATCAGGAATTATCATGCACTATCGTAAATAATAAACTAAAAATACAAGCACAGGCAGAAAACCTTAGAAGATACACAGATAAATATAAAGGAAAAGTAGAAAATAAGCAATTTATTGATGACCCAAAAAGTTTTATAGTGAATTGGGAAACAAGGTAAAAGGAATTGAAAGACCACCAAAAAGAAGAAATAGATACATTTTGGAGAAGCATTTATGAAAATCCTGTGGAACTAACAAAGATGCTAAATGGATAGAAGTAAAAGAAAGAATAAGAAGTTCAAAGGTACAGGATATGAAATAGGATGAAGTAACAGGAAGAGAGATTGAAACAAAGTAAAGAAATGCCTCTAATTGGAAAACCCCAGGCCCAGGTGGCAGTACCTAACTTCTGGCTAAAAGTATTGACACCTTTGCATAGTTGGGATGGTGGTGGCCTAATGGTTAAGGTGTTTATCTTACAAACACGAGGTGCAGGGTTTGAGTCTCACAAGGGATAATTGGCTAAGCTTAAAATGGCTCACAAGGGCAGTTAGCTTAGTACTAATCTATGTACCTATGTACCTATGAAGATTTAGCCATGAGTAGAAACTATTTGTATGCACACTTCGTACAGACAATGTCCTGATGAACAACCGCAAAAACATCCTCCTACTTAAAAGTGAACCTGCAAGCTACCCAGAAATTATAGACCAAATAACTTGCCTTCTGACGACATATAAACTATACACTGGAAATGATGCTGACAGAGTTTATAGTCATTTAGAAGAAAACGCAATTATGGCAATAAAACAAAAGGGCAATAAATGAACGTCCTATGGAACAAAGGATCATTTGCTGTTAAAGTCATAGTGTATAACTGTAAAAAGGGGAAGAATCTAAGTATAGCATGGATTGACTACAAAAAAGCATTTGACAGTATCCCACAATCATGGATAAGAGTTCTTAAAAAGTTATAAGATACACTGCACACTGATAAACTACCTCACACTGACCATCGAACAGTGGCAAACCATTCTGCAGTTAAGCCATGATAAAGGCGAAATTATTATTCCAGGGATAAAAATCCAAAGGGGGATTTTCCAGAGAGTCCCTGTCACTGTTGCTCTTTTGCCTTGCCCTTAACCCATTAAGATGTATGCTTAACAGATTAGGTCATGGTTATAATTTGGCTGACAGAAAGCAACAAAGCGTAAAGATTTCTCGTCTTCTCTTTGTCAGTTATTTAAAACTGTATAGCTCATCAGATGAGGAACTGAAAGCACAACTGCAAGAAGTTAAAACTTTTTCAGATGATATAAAAATGTCATTTGGTCTTGATAAATGTGCAAAAGCAACCTTTAAAGCAGGAAAACTGCAGCAACAGTAAAACATCAGATTGGGACAAGAATGTGATATATACAAGAACAATAGGGAGTGTATAAGTATTTGGGAATTGATAAAGGATCAGCAATAAAACATGAACAAATATGAATAAAACTTAGTAAGGAATAAGACTTAAATCAATCCTAAAAACAACATTGACATCTAGGAACAACATTCAGTCTATAAACTAATTTGCACTTCCTGTCCTAACTTACAGTTTTGAAGTGATTGACTGGCCCCAAAAGGTGTTGGATAGATTAGACAGAAAAACAAGAAGGATGCTTCATGCTCATCAATGAATTATAAAAAAATGAGTGCATACCAAGACTGTACATTCCCCATTCTGAAGGAGGTATGGGCCTACTTGAAAATGATTACATGTATAGATCTGCAATTGTGGAACTGCATATACATATCTGCTAACTTCAGAAGACCCAAATATAGTGAAAGTTTTGAAACATGAGGAGAATAAATCTAAAATGACTTCCCTTCTTAGTCTAGCAGAAGCATATTGGCGTCAAGCTGGAATGGAAATCAAACCAGAAGTAGATCAAAATCAGGCAGCAACTAAATGTGCCAAAAAAAGAAAGAATATAAGGTGAAGGCTCAGATGAGAAGGCAAGAAATGTGGAAAATGCATAAATATAGTTATAAGTATGGAACATTCCTTGAAAAACCTCATGTTGATCAGGATCAGATGCAATAATGGTTAGAGAGAGGCAAATTCAAACTAAAAGATGAAAGGTTAATATTGGCGGCCCAAGATATTAGGCTATGTACACGTTGATTTACAAAGTCCATTGAACATGTGGGAGAAACAGACAAATGTAGGTTTTGTAAAACAGAATTGGAAACAGTTGCACACCTTGTTGCTGATTCTGATATACTAATGGCAGAAGGACTGTATACTGAAAGGCATAATAATGTGGCAAGACTGTTGCACTGGAGATTGTGCAAACATTATAATATTGAAATAGCTGAAAAAGATTGGGAACATGACCCAGAAAGCATCATAGAAAATTATGAAGTCTACATCACATGTGATCTCCCATTACCAATAGTTCAAAAGACAGATGCGAGAAAACCAGATATAGTGGTCCATAAAAAGAAGGCAAAAGCAGCATTGATCATTGAAATTGTTACACCCAGTGATTACAGTGTCATACGTACTGAGATACAAATTCATAAAATATTAGGATCTGTAGGCAAAAAGAAGAACAATGTGGAAGAAAGATACCCAGACATTTCCAATAGTAGGAGCAATGGGTTTTATAAAAAAGAATCTACAATCACATTTAGATATGTTGCCAAAACATGTAACTTCATTGCCCCTGCACCACCTGCAGCATCAGGTGGAACCGCCTCAGGGGACAAGCCATGGCCTCCCCCTGGGAGCGGTGGCAGAGGGGCTGCAGTCACCCAACAGCAACTGCCAGTCATGATGCACAAGATCATTCATCGGACCTATGAACATTGCCTGCACCAGATTGAGGGCTCACTGACCAACTTGTTGGGTATGCTGGCCCTAGCGCCCAGTCTCCAGCACAGCCATCTTTGGGGTAATGAAGGAGAAGTACTGACTGCTCATGGGTGGGGGATGTCAGTCACACTGCTGCCGTCTGAAGGCACACGCAACTCTGATTCCACAACACCCTCCCCATCCAAGGTATTTACCCCTATGTGTCACATACCACCCCGTCTGCTGTCTTGTCTGTCTGCTATCACACCATCTCCTACCAAACATACCTCTCCATATGTACCTATGTCCCTCCCCCAACATTCCACTCTCCCCTTAAAAAAAATTGGCATCTGTCCCACAAAAACAATATCGGCACATACATTGCTCTCAATTTTACACACGTATCAACTGGACACAACTAATTTGGTCCAATTGGCTTGACAACACATTTATGTTGCCCTCACTCCTCTCTCTAGGGTTTGACTGTTCAAATTCATCTACAAAACCTGTCAAAATGCACAGCTGTTGCTGTACAAGAAATGGATAGCTATGGTTCTTTCCTACACCTGTCCTGCATATCCCTACCTGCCTTTTACATTGTTTTTCCCCACGCTTTCTCTTGCTGCCATTTCACCACTTTCCTATCACCCCCTTTTTCTTTTGTTTACATTTTTAGTGTGGGTTTGCACGGAGCTGCTTTGCTTAGCTCAGCTTAAATGAGCTTTAATGACTATATGCGTCTATAATATTGTTACTCACGTGTAGAGAATAAACACCTCTGCCAAGTGTCGAACCAGGTCTCCTCTCAACTATAGCACACTGCATTAACCCACCATGCTACATGGGCTTTAGGTTAAGTAGGTGTTTCCAGCCAACATACTGCTTGCTACTTACAGACATTATGCATGTAACTGAAATTAAAAAGTAATGTGAAAAGTGGGAGTGGACCCTGGACTCTGGTGGAATTATAACTAATGATAAAGACATACTAATGAATGTAAGTGAGGCCAGTGATAGCAGGTACATGTGCCCTTTTATTAGCAACTTTTGGAAACACACCTGCTAAGGCAGCAGTGGCAAAGTACATGTACAACTGGCACCCTGGTGCAGAAATACAACCATATAAAGACATGCACATACTCCTGGATGTAGAAATGTTTCTCACAGCCTATATATATCTTGCAAATACACATGCTTTTTCATTGGCTCAGTATCTTAGTCTGTTACATGCCCTGTATGCAGTACATTTTGCTACACACAGTCCTGGGTTTGAATCCAGTCTTGTTTTGCACTTCAATTACATTATTGCAACTACAGCAAGTAATGACTAAGTCATGCAATCTTACTCCCCACAGGTTACTGCTACTTAATTAACTGCTACCCAGATTTGCAAGACAAAGGCCTGCAGACAGAATCACAATGAACATATCCATATAGCCTAATTATATGTTGCCTACTACTCTGTTAGTCACACTGTTGCATAACAGGCATACCTTAAACCCATGCCCCAATTGCACTATATAGAATACCCTTACCCTGGTTCTGCCATAACAACAGGCCTGACGCAGCTGCCACAGTTACATGTACAGCTTGCTGTCTACTGAAGTGTTCACAATCCCCCCATATGTTGCACGCAGCAGCTGTATGTAAAGGCGGCTGCTACAGACCTATCATACCTTCCAACCACCTAGAACAAGAGATCTGGACACAGCCGTATTTAATGGGTAAGTGGGGACAAAGGCCCACAGACAGAGACATGCTCCACAGTTTGCCCCTACAAAGATAGCAAGTTGATAGAATAACAGCTATTGCAGTAGCATGCATAATCTGATGGGTATGCAGTGTGACACATACATGTGTCTCTTCCCTTACTGATCTCAGCCCACAGTGATTGCCAGTGCACTGCCAGATGACCACAATGTCATGGGAAACTAACCACACATATGAGGCAAAACTGTGGACATACTTTATAAATCTCTACAGTGAATGGTGTTTGTACCTACCCTCTGTGATGCTGTAGTCTACACACCTCAGTAATGTCCATCTCAAAAACTATGGGGGCCAAGGTCTACATGAAGACCTTATATAATGCACTGTGGTGGCATGCCATTGGCGAATGATAGTGCAATACAACTCTTTTGGCTGCAATTAGCTATTCTGAACCACAGATTGGTGCAGAGGCAATTACCTGCTAATGAGCAGTACTTTAAAAAGGAAGCAGCTGGTTATGGGGAATAGGTCTCTATGAGACTCACACACAGAGAGTGTATTATCAAAAGATTACTGGAAGCAAAGTTCAGCAAAGGAGTACTTCACTCCACCAGGTATGTAATAGATTTCTACATATAACAGGATGCAGATGGGAGGATGGAATTATGGGGAATAGGGATTATAGCAGTAAGCCTGTCTTAGATCTATGGTAATGACATGTCATTGACACTCTGCTGTCCTACACCTACAGGCATGCCTCTCAACTGCCCTGATGTCAATGACATCTCAGCTCTCTCCCTGTCAATCCCACCTACAATGTTCAGCTGTTGTAGGAAAGCTAGTGGATTACACTTTGTACATAGTGAAAATAATAGAGGCTGTACACCCCTGTAATGTCAAACAGTGTGCTGTAATTCACCTCCTCTCATTCTGCCCATGTCTCACATAATTAGTTATAACATTGTAAAACTGTCCCTGAATATCCCTGATGTTCTCTGGCTAAGTCTCTATTTCTGTTGACATTTGTCCCTGTTTGGTTGAGAGCTATGCCTAACCTACCTGTCAACCTCCTACAGCAAGAACTCAGGGCAAGGCCATAATTAATGGGGGAACAAAGGCCCAAACTCAGTAACAGTGTTTATGTATTGCATGTACAAAGAAAGAATGTGAATAGACTAAACTGATTTTACAGTAGCATAACTGTGTTCTGAAGGGTATGACGTGTGAAACTCAGATGCCTATCTTTATTTTCTGACATTAGCCATCAGTGATTGGCCATCCATTTGTTAGAAATCCACAAGATTGTATGAAAATGACCAAGACTACAGAGCAAACATCTTGACAGTCTGCAAACATCTGTATCGTTGAGAGGTATGATGCCTACAGGGGACATATACTACAGGAGGTTTGCCTTGCTTTCTGTTATAGTGGCACACTGGTGTTGATGGACTTCCCCATATAGTCATAATAATAGCATACTGTTATTTGTCCAACAGTGGCTGCATGACATATTAGTGGGAGTTTGCCCACAGGGGACACACCACAGTAGACTGCAGTGATGGATGTAGGAACATACAGCAGAATCTGTCACGGCACACAGGGACATACCCCAGTATTGCTACTATCTTGGTGATAATCACACACATAGTATGTTGCCAAACTGTGGGGTATGATGTGTGAGGGAGCAATGGATAGTGTACATCATTATGGGTGTGCTGGATCTGTACATAGTGGACATTGATGTATCTGGTTCTATAATGTGTTCCCCTCTTGTTGTCTTTCAGGAACCATGTTCCACAGGAGACCTGCACCCTTCTCAACTGCAGAGAATGACATTATACTGGATGGACTGAGGCACCACCATCAGATCTTGCTGTCTAGGTGTAGACACAATTGGGAGCAATGGGCAGTATTGTGGGCAGACCGTGTGCGGGCTGTCAATCAGACTGACCAGCAGGACAGGACCTATGAGCAGGTCTATCACCAGGCCACAGATATGGTGAATGCTGTATGACAAAGGGCAGGGATCATGCCACCACTGGTGGAGGCCCTGCAACAGAACAGCCACTCTCAGCCACAGAAGAATTCCTGGTGAACCTAGGAGCAACCAGCAGGTCCCAGGCATCCATCACTCCATGCATCATGGAGGTGGGTGCCACAGTGCCCACAGAAGAGGAGCATCCAAATAAGCTTACTGTATTCACCAGTGTAATACTGTATGAGTCATTGTGGTAGACTGCACATACCAGTACATGAGTATCAGGTCTATCTGCATCAGGGGGGGTTGTGTTTTATGCTCAGTTGTGCACATATACTTAGAATGTCAGCAATATAGCCATTATCACAGTAGCTACTGTACATGTGGTGCATGCAGAAATTATCTTGTAATGCTGCAACAGTTGGTGGTGCTGACAATACCTGCCCCTCACATTTTCATAGGTCAGTCAGGTGTGGCCCAAGTCTATGATAATATACATGGTAAGTGTGATACTGTTGTTTTAAGGCTCATATATACCCTAAGAAGGTTAAGGCCTGTCATTTTGCCCTATGCACAATTGTTGTGCTTAGCCAGAGTAGGATATTTGGTATGTTCCATTCTGGAACAGTTAACTACAGTGCACAGATTGGATAATGACAGGTATGTGATTGTACAAACATTAACACGTTTGCACTTATAGTTATGTGACTTTGCAGCCTGCTATACATGAGGCAAGTACTCCAAGATGCCTATTCAAACACAACAGGGAGATGGTACATACCTGAGGCAGTGATACTACTACTACTGGCATATCATTCTCAACATAGGTGTACTGAGTTTTATGTTTATTTATATCACATACACTGTCATATTGCAAACCTTACAGGTTTATCTTAATGGCAATATTAACTGGATGTAGCGCACGTGCATGTTATAACAGGCCTGACTTGTCTGTGTATGTTGTTGTGAGTTTGTCTGTTGTACATGGGAGCAGAGATGTGAGGATGTGGTACTTGTAATGCAGTTGTGGATCCTCATCTGTATGAGTCTGTGTGGATTACCATACATAATAGTGCAGGTAGTAATGTACTGCTGTTGCTTTGCTTCTCACAGGTGACCGGGGGGTTGGAGTCTGTCCCCCTCAAAACCTGTCAGTGTCTCATCAGATGCTGCTGATGATGGTGGCCATAGTGAGGCATAGGCGGGGTAGTTGGTGGCTGAATATGTCCCAGAGTTTGACATCCCTCTTCTGTTTCCATTGTCACTGCACACAGTCAGTATGCCCACACATACCCAGTCCCCAGAGACCACAGATATTGAACAGTTAGAGAGTGGTGACATTGAGCTGGGCAGTGTGATAACTAAGGCATCAGTGAGTGTAGACACTGGCCATAGCCAGAGACTTGGTGAGGTCCCACACAGGCGAATTGGCACAGGTGCTCATAGGAGGATTGCTGTCCATCTACCACTTGTTGCAGATGTCACAGCACAAGTCACTTGCTGCATGGTTTGGGCTGTCATGGAGGCACAGGCATGTTCTGAATGCAACACAAGGTGGATGCTTAGGATTATGAATGCAGCACAGTCTAACATTCTTGACTGCATCCACAGCATTGGGGCACCCTGGATTGGTTCACTGATGTAGTGGATAGACGGCGGGCTGAGACAGTGTCTGTCTTTGACATGGTGAGCTGAGACAGGGTCTGTCTTTGACCGCCCATTGTCTGTGCTGGAACATCTGGTTGTAGTCGGGTTTCAGATATGTGGACGTAAGTCAGCAACACCATCTGCTGGGACTCAGGGTGGCCATGCACAGTAATGCTCCCATAGTGGCAGTACCTCCAGTGCTACAGAGGGAAGTGTGCTGTCCACACCATGATGTGGCAGGCCATGGGCACCTGGTCCTGGGTGGTCCCATGGGGGACACAGCCCCAGCATTTTGCAGTCACTGTCAGGTACTAGCACCGCATCTGACCTTGGGCATGGTGCCAGTGCTATTCATAGCAGATCCAGTTCATATGTTTGTGGCCGGAGACAGTGAACTGTCCATTCTACCATGTATGATCCACAGCTGTCCAACATATACATAGGTAGGGCTAGTACTGAGCTTGACTGTGTACATGCACACACTCAAACACCACTGTCACATTGCAGGTCACCAACAGACACACACGGTACCTCTCCATGGCCCATCTAACCTGCACCCCTTCCTGACTCACACACATGCTGTCACCTGTTTGGCACAGCCTAGGCCTCTGGCACCTCCACACCACACCACACCCTGTGCATGTTATGATACCTGTGCCACATTCCTGCCATCCATGACATCGATGCAGGGAAATGCAAATATATATCTGATGCACAGGGTGACTACATTACTTTACATGTACATGTGCAGTGCAGTATTGTTTTGCCATGGCACTTGTTGTGGGCCACTACAGATATTGCATGCTGGCATGTGTCATGACTATGCATCAAACTTTGTGTATTTTTGTTGCATGATATTAGACTGGAGTTAGTATTACAGAATGACAGGTGTGTCATGGATCTGTGTATGTGTCTGTTCCAAGAGTCTGAGAGGTTAAGCAGTGGACACATGGTGGCAATACAGCAACACAGGATGGCATGGCAGTACAGCAGAAATATGATGTCAGCAAGGTAAGGCAGTATACGTACATAGCTGCCTAGGTGCATATGTGTATAACAGTGTATCAGGGACAATGGGGGCAGTCAGTGTAATCAAGCATTCAAACTTTCTGACAAGGCCTGCTACCATCAATAAGTGTCACCTGGGTTTTCTGAACGTACAAATCTAGAAGGTGGAAGACATCAGTTATGCCTATGTGGAGGAGGGAAATTTAGAGGCCAGCAGCTAGTCGCATGGCCATAAAATGCATAACCATTGCACAGAGATAGGCCATATGGGCATGTCTGTAGTGCTGTAAGAGGATATATATATATATATATATATATATATATATATATATATATATATATATATATATATATATATATATACACATACACACTCACAAACAGCTGATGTGAGATTAGAACCTCTACTTCTCTGCTATTACACACTACACACTTTGCAGTACTTATCACATGCACCACAGGGTTTATTTGATATCAAACTGTCAGGCAGCACCCTTAAGGTGGATGACATCAGCAAGCCTTGTAAAGGAGGCCAAAATAGAGGCCAGCGACTAGTCAACCTGGCCTTAAAATGCATAACCATTGATGGGCATGTATGTATTGCTGCAAGGGGATATATTTATACTCACACACACACACACACACACACACACACACACACACACACACACACACACACACACACACACACACACACTTTGGATGGTGTAAGATTAAACCCCTTACCTATCTACTGTTACACGCTATAACACACAGTACTTATCGCACATGCTACAGGTTATGGCTATTGTATATGTGGATGCAGGCACAGTACTTGTGGAGTACACAAAGTGGCCTTGTGTTAGATAGCAAGTGTGACCTTCAGAGTGATACTGCTTGGTACTGTTATTGTATCTATTGTCCTAGGGGTGGGATACCTGGTAATATCCTTGCTGTGTGTGTGTACAGCTACCAGTATGGCCATATGTGGCTGTTTGCAGTTTGGTAGGTGGACATGTGGCCAGGCGCAGTATGGCCTGTCTAAGGCATGCATTCCAACCTTTGTACAGTACACCACCTGCTCACCTGTGTCTGTCTACAGGGTGACATTTTGCAGGTACAGAGGTCTATGGGTGAGTGGATTATGTACTGATGCGGCCTTGGTCTGGTTCCATCAGACAACTGTTGTGATGTGTAAGTGCAGATAACTCCAGCATTCTGAGGGCATCTGGGGACATTCGTACATCCCCACACATATCTATATATGTGTATAACATTGATGTCTTCTTAACTGTTGCTGTGTGTGTATATTATGTAAATATGTTATGTAGATATATGTGTATATATATGTGGAAAGTCTAATTATCATTGTACTTTATATAGCTGTATATATATCTTATTATATATATATATATATATATATATATATATATATATATATATATATATATATGTGTGCCACATACTAATAGATACACTAATCATGGGTGAGGGGGATAGGGAGAGACAGATATGTATACGTAGCTGTATGTATGTATGTACAAACATATTTCCACATAACAGGTCTTTGGGCAGAAGAGACAACAGACTTGGGCACGAGGTAGCTAAGAGTAGGAGCATGGCAAGTGTGATTGTCAGTACTTACATGGTGACTTCAGATCACAGCCACCTGTACTCCAGTCCGGGATTATGTGTGCAGCATATCTAAACAATCCTGTCTTGGTTCATGATTTATTGTGGAGTTGACTGGAAGTTTTATTTGAATTTATATTGCATTTGTTATCACTGTTTTTAACTGTTTGTAGGTAAGAAGGGACTGCTTATTAACAAGCTTTACTTTCATTCATATTTTGTTGTTTTGCCTTTAATTTCACTGCTGGTTGTTAGAAAGGGTTAGATTTTAGACAGGCAAGCTCTAGCCAGCCCGAGGGGCCTAGACAGCTATAAATTTACACAGACTACAGAGAGGAAAATTCTGAGCATATCTAAACAATCCTGTCTTGGTTTGTGATTTATTGTGGAGTTGACTGGTAAGAGAAGTTATATTTATCTTTACAGTTAAAAGAGGTGTGACTGTGAGCTATAGTGCATGATGTAAATAAATTATAGCTTCTGACTAGCTGGTAAGACTTGTATGGTCAGAACAACTTTATTGTATTTTATTGTTTAGTTGTATATTGCTGGTATAATTTTTGTCACAGAAGTTGATTTAAGTTCCTTTGAATTCTTTGCTACTGACTTTGTGTAATTTTTTCCTTTGCAATATTTTATTCATTTAAAGCTGAACATGGATTCCTTAAATGAGTATGCGATTAACGATTTGCTAATGTACAAGTATCTTATACAGTGTAATAAATGCTATGCATATTTAAAGGTAACAGCTGATAACACTGGTGATCTGTGTTCCTCGTGCCAAAAGCTGGATGATTTGCTTACCATTGTTAGAAGCAAATCGCGACTTGATGATGATGATTGCACACGTGCAATTGGCATGGCTTGGAGAACTGCTGTATCATATATTAATGACTGGACTGATGAACTAAATAATGTTAGGCATAGAACAAATTGAACAGATTTAGGAAATGATGCATCTATTTTCTGCAAAGAATATTCAACTCCTATGAAACATGATGAGGGCCCCTGAGAACTGTGGAATTGTGGATGCAAGTACTCAGCAATCTGAGGATCCAGTTTGTTTAGAAGGAAACAAAAAAGAAAGAAAGGAAGAAGTTCTCAACAAATAACAAGGAAGAAAAAAAAATGATTAATGTCTGTAAAGGAAAGGTAATACATAGTAAAAATTATTCTGCTTTGTTGTGTAACACACTGGTGACAGGGAATGAAGATATCTGTCTATCAGAAAACCCTCAGTCTACAGGAAAAGGCATCACCTTTCCAATGGAAAAGGTAGAAAAAAGAGGCCAGGAACAGGTGAAAAGGAAGAAATCAAAACTGAACATGGAAGGATTGAAGAACATTACCATGAGAAAAAAGAAGAGAGACAGATGTTGACTACATGGCTCAAGCTGTGGATTTACAATACCAGCTGGATGAGAATTTAATACACAATGAAAACAGTGGAATTAATAAGACTAATTGCTGGAACATGTGTTCTGAGAGACTGCCTTCCAGACTATCTGCAAATATACAGAGCTGAGCATATTGTTTTTGGTTATAGAGTTTGTTAATTGTAGCTTAGATCTCTGTTGAAACTGTTGTCTCACTGTTCTGAGAGACTGATCTGTAAATATACAGAGCTGTGTATACTTTTTGGTTTTAAAGTTTGTAGTTAGTTGTTGCTTAGATCTCTGTTGAAACTGTTTTGTCCCACCCACCCTTCCTATTTTTGGTTTGTAGTTTAAATTTGGTGGCTTTTGCAGTTGCCCGCCTCACTGTAGATTTGGTCTGGGACACTCCCCCAGTCCCATCTCTTTACCACATTCTACCTAATAAACTCTTTCTGCAGTTGCTTTTAGTCCTTTTTAATTTAATTGCATTTTTTAAACTGTGTTTGGTCTAATATTGCTACATATTCAAGCGTGCTAGCTTGCACTGCATGTGAATTGTTTTTACTACTGTTTTTGCTACTTTTCTGTAAAAAAAAAAAAAAAAAAACTGTAAGCCTGTTTCCTACCTTTCCTGTAACTAGTGTTCCAGATACAGATTTGCTGTATCCAGGACTGTATGTAAGCTTCTGAGCCCCCCAAGCCTTTCTGTGTTGGAGGGAAGCGTTCTAGCTTATCAGTGGGAGTGGTAAGCACTAGGTATCCTGTCTACCAAATAAAGAGTGGTACTGGCCCAGAAATTATACCGTTTGGGCAATCTCTTCCATCTCTCCCAACTTTCTGATTTTAAAGCCTGCATTTGCACTTGTTTCTGTCCTGTAACTCATCTAGTGCAGATACAGATTCTTAGTTTTAGCACTTAAATTTGCTTATTCATGCTCAGCACTTGTTCAGAACTTGTAAGCACTAAATAAGCTACTAATTACTATAGCACTCAATCTTCCTCATTACCTAGAAGAAATCAGTTTTTGTACTTACTTTTCTCACTTGCTTAAAGAAAAATAGCTCTTGTACTCACTTTCCTCACTTATCTAGAGGAAAATAGTTTTTTATTAAGGCATGTCCAAGAGTCAGCTCCGAGTGTTCTCTCCTGTTTATCTGATAAATCTGGGCATCTTGAGGCAATGTAGAAATTGCCTCATGTACACAGACAACCCTCTCCTCCTACCACCCAACAATGCAACCTGTGAGAGATGCACTTATCTAGCCACACTGGAGGTAAAGCTCTCTCCAACCAAGACTGAACTTGACAGTCATGAGAAGAAGGTAAACATTTGCACCACACCACACTCATCACATAGTCTCACTAAATCTACACCACCAAAATCCACACATAGTAACACAAAAACATTTGCGGAGGCTCTCAATAATAATTTGTCAAAGCAACAGAGACCTCCAAAGCAGAAATGCAAGCAGCCTCCATCCCCCAAAGCAACCCCAATGGCACATAGCCCACAGACTCAGTGTGCCACTCAACCACAGCCAATAAGGCAAAACAACGTACCCAGCACACTAGTCATAGGTGACTCTATAGTCAGGCACACTGATGTCCCACTCATCAGGCTAAACAAGGAGAAGGTTACTGTCAGCTGCCTGTCGGGTGCCAGGATCCGCCACATAACCCATGCACTCAGGTCACTCCACAACAAGTACAGATATGACTCTGTCATTGTCCATGTTGGTGTGAATGACCTGAGACGTACCTCCCTGGACTACATGAAAAGAGACATGGAAGAGCTCTCCGATCTTGTAGCCCAGGCAGGTATGACCCTAGCCCTGAGTAGCATTCTGCCATCACCCAGAATGATATCGCAGTACAAGGACAAAATGATTGACTTCAACAATTGGCTATGCTTCTGGTGTCATTCTAAGGGGATCCAGGATCTGTCTGCTCGGGATGACATGGTTGACAGACCATGATGCTTTGCCACAGATGGCCTGCACCTGTCACCCCTGGGATTCTGGTTACTGGCTAAGGCTCTTGCTGCCCCTATAGTGCTTTTTTTAGGCAAGGTTCAAATAACAAATTCACCACCATAACAGGAACAGGCAAGCAAAAACTGAGGGTAATGCTACTCAATGCTAGAAGTCTAAATCTCAAAATGCAATCACTTGAGGCACTCCTTAAAATGGAGAACATCGATATCTGTGCGTGACTGAGACCTGGTTCAAGGCTCCAGAGAGCACCCCTGCACTACCAGGCTATAACTCATACCACACTTTTCGGCCATGTAACCTGGACCGAAACACCAAAGGTGGAGGTGTGTCCATATTCATTAAGGATATCCACACCTCCAGGCTAGTTGCTCAGCATAATGCATCCGAGGTTATCCAAGTGCAACTAACTCTGGGAAAAACTGCAATCCAAATTGTAGTTTGCTACAGATCTTCCACCATGCCCCAGGATTCCCACTCCTCTTTTCTTGATGTACTGGAAAATATTAGGCTTCAACCAAATACTCTAATAATGGGCGAATTCAACTACCCCACCATTAACTGGGAAAACTACTCATGTACCAACTCCTTAGCTCAACACTTTCTGGAATTCATAAACTCCAATGCCCTGGATCAACTTATCCACACCCCCACCAGGGGCAACAATATCCTAGACCTAGTCATTATTAACATGAGTGACCGGTGTTCCACACCTGAAGTCAACTCCTCATTGGTCCGATTCGACCATAAGCTAATCACCCTTGATATCCGCATCCCACCCCCAGCCCCCATTAAGGAAACCAGAGTAAAAAAATGTCTCCAAAGCCAACTTCATGCTTCTTAAAATAGAAGTGGTGAACTTCATGACACCCATGCAGATGGACAATACAGTTACAACTGCTGAATCCTACATAAATGCACTCTATAAGCACTTACACGAGTGCATGGATCGTGCTATCCCAAACAGAACCAAGATGCTATCCTCCAAAAAAAGGAAGCCAATCTGGTGGTCCCCTGTCATAAACAAACTGTACAACAGAAGGAAGAAACTGTTGCAAAACAGAGTAAAATCCCGTGAGTGGAGGAGTTCCCTGGTTAGTCTCAGTAAGAAGCTGAGATCCCCTTTAAGATCCCCCAAAGCTAGCTACGAAAACAAAATTGCACCTATTTCCAAGGACAACCACAAAGCATTCTATAGCTATGTCAAGAATCTCAATGGCAACACCAAGATCTGCTCTGAGTTACAGCAAAAAGGCACGAAAATTACAGAACCAACTGATATTGCCAACATCCTGGCAGATAGGTTCATTGCTAACTTTACCCCCCTCTCACCCCCTCAAAGGCCCATATCTATACAGGAAGAATGCAGAGTCCCTGTAATCACAACTACACAGGTAAAAGCTGCACTCTCTAAAGCCAAAAACAAAGCATTCATAGGACCGGACAACATCCCAGGCTGCGTTTTACATGAACTTCAGAATGAACTGGCTCCCCACTTAAGCACCATGTTCAATGATAGCCTTGCATCAGGCTTTGTGCCCACTGAATGGCACACAGCAACAGTTATCCCACTCCACAAAGGGGGAGCCACCAGTGATCTCGGGAACTATCGCCCTATTGGCCTGACGAGCCTGGTCTGCAAGGCCATGAAACGTATCATCATGGAACTAATAAACAAAAACATTGGTAACCTCCAAATTCTGGATCCCACCAGTTCGGGTTTGTGAAAGGCAGATCATGCCTCCTGAACCTGATCAACTTCTTTGAGGCAGTCACCAAAACCGTAGATGAGGGTAAGATGGTACACACAGCCTATCTTGACCTCGCCAAGGCTTTCGACACCATCCCCCATTCTGGAATTATAGCTAAACTCACTAAACTAGGTATAAATCCCTACATCACAAGATGGGTTGCCAACTGGCTCACTGACAGAACCCACACTGTAAAAGTTGCAGACTCCAAATCTGACCTCAAAGCAGTGACAAGTGGAGTACCACAGGGTTCCATCCTGGGACCTCGCCTGTTTGGTATCTACTTCTCTGAAGTACAGGCTAACACAGAAGGCCTCTGGCTAATGAAGTTCACAGATGTCTGCAAACTAGGAGCCATAGTCAAGTCCCCAAATGATGTGGACATCCTACAGAAGGGCCTCGCTGAGACAGATGACTGGTGTCAGAGCCATGGCCTCAAGCTCAATGCCAAAAAATGGTGTCATCCCCTTTGGTAAAAACTCTGTACCCATGAACTACCACATAGGCAGCAATCTACCTAACACCAAATGCGTGATAAGAGACCTTGGGACCCAGGTGGACAGTAGTCTCTCCTTTGATAGTCACATTGCCACAGTAGTCAGGAAGTCCTTCTACATGGCACACCTCATCATAAAAGGGTTATCATCCAGGAAAAAAGAGGTCAATGTTCCCCTCTACTCAACACTCATTAGACCCATTATAGAGTACAATGCCCCTTTTGGAATGTACCTCACAAGACATCTGTAGCAGCTGGAAAGGCCACAGAAGTACCTCAGAAAAAGGATTACTGGCCTCAAACAAATGCCCTACACTGACCGCCTCAAAAAACTCCAGCTTTACTCCGTAGCATATCGCCTACTTCGAGGTGATCTCTGCCTAACATATAAAGCTATGTCAAACCTAGAGCTGTTGGACATGCTACACCTAAAGAAATCTCAATCCCTCCAATCTACACTCTCTAGGGACCTAAACCTTGTCACCACAATAAACAGTACATGCTGGAGGGATAGAATCCTGTCTCAGAGACTTTCCATACTCTGGAACAGGCTACCCATCTATGTCAAGCAAAGTTCTTCATTAGCATTTTTCAAGACAAATCTTGATGAGTGGATGGGAAATAGGAAATATGCCCCAGGGATCACTTCTGTGTCTCTGCTTGACAGTGGCACAGGAAAATAACTTTCTTAGGTGGCGTAAGCCAGGGAACCTTGTTGTCTAGGCTTACGTAGGCCCTTGGGCTGATAGCCTAGTACCTACCTATGAACCTATGAACCTATAATAGTGATGAAGATCCATCCTTCGTAACAACTGATTGAGCAGAAATGACTATATTAGAAGCTGAAGATTTTTCAGTGCTGGCCAGCAAAGATATTCCTGTAATTGGAGATTCAGTTATTAGAGGAACTGATATTTATATTTGCAGAGAAGATAATTAACATTGAATATTGTTATGCTTTGCCAGGAGCAAAAATAGAACATGTGAGACAAGCCTTGGAATGCCTTATGTAAGGAAGTATGGATCTGTTTTTATTCATGTTGGTAGAAACAATGTTACCCACAGGGATTCTCTGACTGTTAGAAGGAAACTATCATCCCTCCTAGATAGTATAGCTTGCACTCGTGTTATGACATATTTTTCACAAATCACCTATAGAAAGGATGTCAGGTCACTGTGAATGAAAAGTTTTTTTGGATAAACACCTACATGGGAAAAACGGAAATGTGTAGAGCATCCAAGCTTTGTTTTGGGCACATGTGTTCAGACAGGATGGTGTGCATTTGTCAAGATCAGAGAAGAGAAATTTGCAGCAGATATTTTGTAGTATTTGACAAACACTAGCCAGGATTTTTGCCAGGTCAAAAATTTAACAGTTCACAGAAAGCAAAATTTGATGCATCTCTGATGGTTGTTAATGCTAGGAGCATAAATAATAAATGTTTTTATTGGAAAATTTGCTGCATTCCCACAAGATTGATGTTGTTATTGTTTGTGAAACATGGTTTAAGAACAATGACTAGAATCCAGTTCTGTCAGGGTATAAATCTTTTTACTGTAACAGACATTCTAACAAAAAATCAGGTGGAGGTGTTATGATAGGGATAAAAGATAGCTATGAGACCTGTGATTATTACATGTTCAGTGATAACACCAATACTATAGATTGTGTAACTGTGACAATAAAGACAACCCTGGAACATATAACAATTGTTGGAGCTTATAGACTACCAACGTCAAGTGCAGATGACCTAGAGGAATTCATACATTTCTTACATGAAATATAGGAGAGAAGAATAATATTAGCTGGGGACTTGAATTTACCAGAAACAAACTGGAATAATATTGATTCAACAACATTAGTAAATAAATTATTCACAGAGTATATTCATGAGCAACAATTGCTTCAGATTGTAAAAAAACTAACCAGGGGACGGAATATACTAGATATTGTTTGTGTTCCCAAAGAAATTACTGTAATTTCAAGTCAAGTTTCACCACCATTGATGTGCAGTGATCATGGGGTTATTAAAGTTAATTTGTTGCTAGATAATTCTGCCAAACTGAAATCTAAGCCAATGCACAGAAGGTTAATTACAGATTATAGGGAAGCAAAACATTTACCATGTAAAACTAACTGGAGTAATGTGTTCAGTGGAAAAACTGCAGATGGAATGTGGAAAGTTTTGAAAGAGAAGTTGAGTGCAAAAAGTAAAGAAAAAATGTTTATCATCAGGATCTAGGCATAGAAAATCAGGGGGATATATTTCCACAAGAACAAGATATCTGATTAATGTGAGAGGCAAAAAATATAAGAAACGGAAGAGAGGTCAAACTACAACTTTGAAAACTGAAATAAACAAGCTGGACAAACAGATCCAGCATAGTGTTAGGCAAGATCAAGAAAAATTTAAAGAAAATGTATATAAAGATATTGAGCATAATAGGAAACCTTTTTAATTCTCACTTCAACACCTTCTTCACAGAATCCATAGCTAATCTAACCAAAACATTCCCAAACAATAATCCACCTAACATCCTCTCCTCAACACCCAATAACCTCATTAAATGTCTCTTGAATTTCCAGTTCAAACCAGTTTCAACCAGCTTCATAAAAAGGCTCTTATCTAATCTTAAACCATGCTCAAATGCCCCTGACAACATACCCTCCTCCTTCCTCAAATGCGCAGCTGAAGGTATTGCTCTCCCTATTAGTATCCTGATAAACAGATCCTTAAATGAGTCATATGTACCCAAACTCTGCATTCAGCCTACATCCTACCTCTCCACAAAGGAGGTAAAAACACCACTATCTCTAATTTCCACCCCATCGCCCTACTCTCTCCAATATCTAAAGTTCTAGAAAAATGTGTCCACCACCAGCTTTTACCATTCCTAACACAGAATCACCTACTTACTTCCACCCATCATGGCTTCCGCCCCGGCCATAGCACCATTACTGCCTTACTATCCTTCCTTGAAACAGTCAACCGAGCCCGAGACTCTGGACTCCTTGTATCCACAGTACTACTAGATCTTTCCAAAGCCTTTGACACCATCTCCCATACACACCTACTCTCTTTCATCTCGCCAATCTTAATCTCTCCCCACATACTCTTTCCTGGTTCTCCAGTTACCTATCTGAAAGATCTCAAGCTGTCAGATGGATGAACTCTACCTCCTCCTTCTTGCCCACAACTACCGGTTTTCCCCAGGGGTCCATCCTCGGACCTATGCTCTTCAACATCTTTATAAATAATCTACACTCTGTCATACCTGACATCACAGTCATCCAATACGCTGATGACTCCACCTTAGTTTGTGCTGCCTCTAACTTTTCTGAACTCCAGACTAAAACATAAATAGCCTTTTCCACCACAGAGAACTGGATGCACCAAAACCACCTCTCCCTCAACTCTAATAAATCCAAAATTCTAATTTTTGCCCCTTCCAGAGCTTCCTCATCCTTTGACAAAGATTCCTTCAAAGTCCTCAGCCAAACCAACACTGCTATAGAAGTAGTGCCTTCCGCTAAACTACTCGGCATTACCATAGACGAACACCTAAAATTCGATCTCCACATTCAACAAAACATAAAGAAAACCCACCAAAAGTTAGGTATGCTCTACAGAAACAACCAATTTCTTTCCAACTCCTCTAGGCACACCCTGGCAATTACATACCTTCTACCCTCTCTTCTTTATGGAGCCCCTCTTTTAACCAATCTGTCTATTTCCAACATCTCAAAACTTGAAACTTGCTATAATAAGATCTCTAAATTCACAACCAAATCCAAAACCTCAATTCACCACTGCCTTACCCTTAAATCTCTAAATTGGCTTGAACTTCCCAACCACTTGGACTATCTCCAACTAACCACCGCTCACAAACTAATATTCTACCCAGACTCATGCCCTGCCTTAATAAACATCCTTCCACCATACACCCCAAACATATCTCTGAGATCTGATCACCAAAACCTTATCTCCATCCACAAACCTAAACATCCTGCCGGCCAACTTCTACTCTCCTTCTCTCTAGGTAAAAAATGGAACTCTCTCCCTCCTTCTCTTAGGACTATACCTAACTCCGAATCCTTCAAGACCCTACTTCTCAAATACCTGTCATCCAAATGGAAATGTTCCTGCTCTCACCAGATATAATTTCCAGGGATCTCTTTCTCTGAGCTCTCCATTTCCTGGCCCTCTCTACCTCCAAGATTTTCCTGACTTTTCTAACTTTCTCCTGACTCCAACTTTTTTTCAGTCTGTAAAAAAAAAAAAAAAAAAAACTTTTGCACATCTATGTATTTTTGTTATTTTACTCTGCACTGTATTGCTTTATTATGCTTGCTCATTATGCACATTTTATGTAAATGTATTTCCTGACTGCATGAATCTTACTCTTGTATTATACCATTAACTTTATGTAACCATGTTTCATTGTATGGCTTGTGGAGCTTTTCTCCCCGGGCCTCCCCTGAAAATGGGCACTTCTTGGCCCAGTGGACTTCCCCAGTAATCAAACTGAAATAAATAAATAAATAAATAAATAAGATGTGAAAGGAGTAACGATACATAAATTGTTAAACTGTATGCAGATTCTAAAATTTATTCTCAGACACAACAGATTATAGATACATTTACAAAATCTTATGCAAAACAGTTTGGCTCCACAAAAGGGGTGATAAGTTGTCCTAGTGACATCCAGGTAACCCCAGATACTGGAATCAAATTAGATTATATTGAAAAAGAACTGTGCAAACTGGATCCAAACAAAGCGCAGGGAGGAGATGGAATTAGTAACAATGACCTGAGAACACTTCAGCAAGAACTTACACTACCATTATATTTATTATTCACTAGGTCATATAAATATGGGGAGATTTCTCAAGATTGGAGGAGTGCTTATTAAACTTGTCTTTAAGGGAAAGGGGAGGAGGACAAACCCAGAATCATATATACCTTTAAGTCTACTTTCATGTTGTGGAAAAATAATGGAGAAGGTAATATTGGATAAGTTATTGTCAGAACTTTATAGGTTGAGACTTGAAACCATATATCAGCATGCATATGTTGAAAATAGATCTATTACCACCTGTAACATGATGTTCTATAACAATATAATAGCAGCTGTGAATGAAAAATTGTGCTGTGATGTAATTTATATAGATTTAACTTCAGCATTTGACAGGATCTTACACAAAACACTGATCAATAAATTAGTACAACTAGGTATTGATATACTCTTGATAAGATGGATAGCTGCATGGCTTACAAACAGGACATGGCAAGTATCATACAGCAACTGGACAGGTGAAATCCTTGGTTATAGTCAATGTGTCCCACAGTGCTCTGTCCTAGGCGCTTACTTGTTCAGATTGTATCTTTCAGACTTTACTTTTTTTTCTGAGGTGTTCTATCTATATGCTGATGACCTGAAACTGGGTAAACTGATTACAAGTGTTACAGATAAGGCATGCCTGCAAAATAACTTGACTAAATTGACCATTTGGGCACAGGAGAATAATATGTTGATAAATACATCAAAAACTAAGCATATGAGATTTGGAAGACATAAACTGAAAGGTGAATATTTAATACATACATCACACAGTGATTGAAACTGTAGACTCATTTAAGGACCTGGGCATATGGGTTGATTCAGCTATGAGTTTTTCTAATCATATCAACCAATTGGTTAATGATGGTTATAGAACTATAGGCTGTGAAAAACAATTTACAAAGTATATGAAATCAAATGTAATGAAGTCATTGTTTGTTAGTTACATTAGAACCAAACTTGACTATGGAATAACAATATGGAAACCCTATAGGAAAATAAGCATGAATAAACTGGAAAGAGTACAGCAGAAATATATCAAGGGCATCCGTGGATGTGAAAGTCTAAGTTATTATGAAAGACTAAAATATCTGAACTTGTACAGTGTCTCTTATAGATATCTAAGAGGAGATCTTATTCAGGTATATAGGGCATTTAGTGACAACTACCTCTGGGAATGTTTGGGGCTATCAAAAAGTACTAGAGAATCATCAGATAACCTATGTAGAAGATTCTATAGGAATGAGAAGTGCACTAACTGGTTCACTGAGAGAACAGCTGATGCATGGAACAGACTACTAAACCGCATTAAAGCAAGTGCTAGTTTAGATATTTTTAAGAACAGCCTGGACACTTTTTATGGGAACAAGTGTTTTGGTATATTGGCAAGCTAGAAGGGCATTAATGCCCGTGCTTGAAACATTTGTATGTATGTATGTATGTATGTATGTATGTATGTATGTATCTATGTATGTATGTATGTATGTATGTATATATTGGCTGCTGCACCTGTTTCCACAGTACAGCACTTCCCTGATATTCTCTAAGACATTCCCCGGCTGTTTGCTGTACTTAATATGTGACTGATACCTCTCAACTGTACAGATATTCACAGAACGTCCTGATTTTTGCCTCATATATTTGGTCCATTTTTCATAACATTGTGGTTTTCAGGCATATTTGTGGCACATCATTAAAGATTTTAATTAAAAAATTTCAGTTTCAGACTCCATACACATCAGGAGGTTCATGCTAATGCAAGACCTGTTATTCTATCAACTGTCTGCATTTGTAAGAGCAATATTTAAAACATGTCCCTATTTCTTGGCCATTGTCTCATTTTTATTCATGGCTTTGTCATGATAACTTGCTCAAAGAGGTTGAGAGTTATGATGTGACTGGGGTACAAGATGTAACACCACACACAAGGTGACTGTCTGCATACCTCTCACTGTATATGTTTTTGCAGAATGTCCAGTATTCCGCCCCATATGTCTGCTGTATTCCTCATACAGTTGTGGTTTTCCAGTAATATACTGTACAATGCAGTCACTGAATTGATGTAACTACTGACACATTTAAGTGACGACCTTTACATCCTACAGCTAATCTGACCTGTTGCAACTTGCTGTTATACTAGCCACCTTCTAGGTTACTCAGAGCATGTGTAGTGTTAGTCTGTAGTTTTGGCCCTTTGTCCCCCCATTCTCTTTAGCTTTGTTTAGCATTCTTCCAGTAACAGACTGAGGGGTTATGACAGTCTGTGGGAATACCACCATACGAGTACCTCACATGCAAAAGATGTAGATGCTGCCACATTCAAAGCATCAACACCATCACTCATGCTAATGTCCCTAGCCCAGCGTGCCACACCATCCAACAGACAGTGAGGTTTCATTCCCCATACTATCAACAGTATACAGACATATATTGTCACCCCTGCATTATGCGAGAAATAAAACGTGTGGCCAGGTTCTATGTGACAGCACTAGAATTGCCTGGTCTGCTGATATATCATTGCAGATGTACTATTACAGCAGTTGTATGGGAACACTGATGTGTCAGGGGTGGGCGATGACCAGCCCATGCTCTGCTGGCATACACAGTTGTGCAAGTGTTCTGCGACCTCACTGTTTGGCATCTCCCTTGAATAATGTAGTGAGGTTTCCATCCATGAGGCCTAGTGAATATTATGGGGCACATACTATTGGACAGACTACCTGTTGTCCCAAGTGTCTGTTAGATCTCTGCAAGTAGCCCAGTAGCCACTATATTCCCTTGCATACACATGGCAGGTCCATACATATGCTACCATATTCTAGTATGCCTTACAAGTGGTGAATAGCTGTGTGACTTACCTTGTGAATGCAGCAGTTGACAGACCTATAGTTCAGGGCTGACTCTGTCTGATTTATACAGTCCACAGCCAATACATGGTGAGGTACAGGTTGTGTGGGCTGGCGGGCATCATTTTTGCTAATATGTGTGCGAGTCGGAGTAAGGTGTCAGTCCATAGGGTCCTAGGTTGTCAGTGACCGTGCTATGCATTGTCTCTTGGGCAAGACCAGGGCAAAGTGGCCACACCAATGTCTGCCTACAGGCGTTTCCTCTTCTGAGCCCCTATGGGTATGGCTATGGTGGCCTAGGCACTGGTGGGAGGCTGTGCATCCCCTCCCTTTGCTGATGCTGCTGCAGCTGTTTCTGCAGGATCATATTGTGTAGCATAGCACATATTGTGAACATGTGTGCACATGTGGCTGGAGAGTACCGCAGGGCTCCGCAAGATATATGGAGGCACTGGAACCGTGACTTCAGCAGCCCAAAAACATGGTCTATGATGTTTCTAGTTTGTGTGTGTGCCTCATTATGGCAGTCTGGTGGGTTTGTGTGCATTTCTGATGGGTGTCATCATCCACTATTCCAGTGCATAGCCAGCATCCCCCAGTAAATGGCCATGTGGGATGTCCCCCCAGAAAACATCTGGTACAGCTGTGATGCATGCTAGATATTAAAGTCATGATAACTGACAGCGCTGCCAGCACACACATTCATGATAATGCCCTGGGCATTGCACATGACCTGGCAGTTGATGGAATGCTACCCCTTGCGGTTGACATAGATTCTACCCTCCTCATCTGGTGTCTCTTTGATGTGTACGTGAGTGCAATCTATGGCACACAATATATCAGGGTAGTGTGCTACACAGTAGAAGTGCTGCTGGCCCGTGCCTCAGGGGTGAGGGGAAAATAAATGTGCTCATTGGCATGTGGTAGCATGGCATCCAGGATCTGGTGGAGTACCCTGGATGCTGATGCTTTTGAGACCCCCATCATGTCCCAAGTTGGTCTTTGAAATGTACCCATAGCTAGCATTCTAAGAGCTACACATACCTTTGTTTCCACTGGGATGGGTCCCCCTCTGTTGGCTCTAGGTCTGAGCTGAGGGCGCAGAGCTCAGTGAGTTCTTGTAGTATGTCCCTGTCCACCCTGTAGTGCTCTACAATCTCTAGCTCATGTAGCCCCTGGAAGGTTACTCTGGGCCTGAACACTCTTTTCCTTCTCAGTTTAGGCCTGTAGTCAGCACCAGCAGAACTGACCTCAGCATCTAGCACATACAGATGTAGCAGACCTGCAGCAGCCCCTAGCATTTCTTCAGTTAAAAGTCCCAAGTCTGTACTCTACTGGTGCAGAGTATTGGGGTGAAATCAGATTGTAGGGTTCCTGAAACCTTTATAGTACTCTGCTGTAGGTGCAGTCATTGTGATTGGCTACCTATGTATGATGCAATCCACTTGTCAAGTACATCATTAAGGACTGTTAATGGCCCTAGTTCAAGTGAAACAGGGGTCATCAGTAATTAAGATATCATTGCCTTTCTCAGCCACTTTTTTTTTAACAGCCTTCCTCTCTCAGCACTACAACGCTCCATGTAAACATATGCCACAAAGGTAAACAATGCTCAGGACTCAATATACATGCCACCATGAAAGGTGACACTCAGCATGGTGGCACACCACACAAACACACTCATACCCACTGAATCACGCGCCCCGAAGGTAAACAAAGCTTAGCAGTCACTGGACACCCCCCCCCCCTCTGCTCAGCAGAGCGGTGTGCCACACAAACAAGCATTGCTCAGCTCCAATGAGCTTAAAAGAATGCGGACACACACCCTTTTGGTGTCAGATACCTCTTCTGTGGGCACCAACACAGTTCTCTGCCTAAGCAGATAGGATCTGCAGATGTGGATACCCATTTGTGCTATTCAGTAGCCACAGCTCATTTGCATACAGATCCATGCACACAGCCTGGAAGCTACACGGTTTCAGGCCCTACCTTATTAGCAACCACAGCAGTCTACCATTGTCCATACTCCACGCAGGGTCCTATAATGCATTACTGTCACATACTACTCATTTTCATTTTTACACTTTTTAAATTTTTTATTTTTCTTAACAGCATGTTTGCACACTGCAGTGAGCCAAACAAGCATTTCCTGATTATTAAAAATATTTAAATTGTTTTCCATTAGGTTTTGTACACACAGTGGATAGTTTTCCACATATGTGTCTGCTATGCAATTTCTGTCCTTCTTATCGCACTTTTATAGCCCCTATTCTCTGTTTAACATCCTGTACACAGCATTTTTCCATGTACATTTCAGACACCCACACTGGGTCTGCAGGACTGCCTATCTGCTTGATGGATCACTCTACCACACTCATTTGCATGCAGTTCACCTGCTTCTGAGGTGATTTGCATGCCACGGGCACTTCCTTGTTGGTGCACTTATGTACGCCCCTCCGCTCTGTTTACTGAATCGCAGATCTGCTTACTTTAGTGTAAGCAGTATGCAACTATGCCTACATGGAAAATAAGTCTTTATTAAATTCTCCCCACAGTCTAAGCAGCTGGCAAACAACAAAATGAGCTTGCATACATAAAAAACAAGAATATAATAATGGTAGAGCTGAAAGCTGTTCAACAACATTTTTCTTGAAGGGTATGTAAAAAATACGTTTTAGAGAGTTTAGAAAACAACCCAAGATAAAACATTCCTAAAGCCACCAAGGAAGCAGATTCTAGTGACGTGAAGCAGCAGCTGAGTTTTGCATTACCTGTCACATGTTTTAGAAATCCCCACCAACACGTTCACAATTGTACCAGCCCTTAATTTCTGGCCATCAGATCATTTCCACTGCTTCATTCCTTTACCAGAATGTCTCTAATTAATTCACTTTGACTATGATTTAATCATATTACTGTTCCACTTTTTAATTAAACCTGCTTATAATACAAAATAACTATAAAGATTTGTGAGTAACAGAACTAAAACTACATGGAAAGAAATAAAAACACAGACCACAGTACAAAGAATTAAATAAAAATAGAGTCACTATTTTAAAATGAACAGCATGATCTAAATAAGTTTTACAGGAGTAAGTCTATTCCAGTCCCTATATCCTCCCTGTTTTTACATACTAACTCTTGATATTGCTCAAAACGGGAAAAAGAACATTGCACGCTATAAAGCGTATATCTCTTCTCATTTCTTTCTGTAGCACCAGGGTTTCAAGAGTCAGCAAGGCTATCAACATTTCATTAAGGAAATATTCTGTAAGTCAAATCACCTTTAACGTAAAGTAACTCACTCAAAATGAATGTAAGCAAAGTAAAAATAAAGCGCAGTACAGTCAAACTGCTAAAGGAGAGACGGTTATCTCACAAAAAATAACTATTTCTTAGAGAAAGTGAATTCCTTGCTAACCCTATGGTTATTTCTTCAGACGTTTAACAGTCTCCCTTCACCCTTCTCATACTTTCAAGCCTTATTCATCTTAGCATCGAATTCCCTCTTGCCAAATAATTTCTCTGTTACTGCGTCTATTGTTATTTTATAATTACTTCCATTATTGATTTTTATATCCTCTCATTTTCAGTTGTCTCTTCTTGGAACAAATAAATGTAATACTTCCTGCTCCTTGCCTTTAATTGTGTGCTTCTAAACAGTTCAAATACTGTCCTGTATTCTTTATGACTTGTTTTTTTTCTCTATTCCTAAACTAATTCCAAACTGGTGGGCACTTCTGTCTTTTATTTCTGGTTTATAGTTCACAGCTGTGTTTAACAATTCCCCTCAGTTATTTCTTATGTATCATTACATGTAATTTCATTTCTTCCAAAAGTATGAGTTTTTCTTCTCTATTTTTTCATCAAGACTGTTTTATATTTAATGGAATAAGGACTGTCGCCTCTATTCCAGGTTACCAGAAACCTTAATGTACCACCCCATTGTTTTTGGAATGAGAACTCTGCTTCTATTCCAGGTTACCAGAAATATTAATGTACCACCCCCATTGTCATTAATAGAATGAGAACTCCCACCACTGTTCCAGGTTACCAGAAATATTAATGTACCACCCCCTATTGCCATTAATGAAATGAAAACTCCCGCCTCTATTCCAGGTTAGCAGAAACATTAATGTATCACCCCATTGTTTATGGAATAAGAACTCCGCTTCTATTCCAGATTACCAGAAATATTAATGTACCACCCCCATTGTCATTAATAGAATGAGAACTCCCACCGCTGTTCCAGGTTACCAGAAATATTAATGTACCACCCCCATTGCCATTAATGAAATAAGAACTCCCGCCTCTTTTCCAGGTTAGCAAAAACATTAATGTACGACCCCCATTGTTATTAATAGAATGAGAACTCCCACCACTGTTCCAGGTTACTAGAAATATTAATGTACCACCCCCATTGCCATTAACGAAATGAGAACTCCCGCCTCTATTCCAGGTTAGCAGAAACATGAATGTACCACCCCCATTGTCATTAATGGAATGAGAACTCCCGCCTCTATTCCAGGTTAGCAGAAACATGAATGTACCACCCCCATTGTCATTAATGGAATGAGAACTCCCGCCTGTATTCCAGGTTACCAGAAACATTAATGTACCACCCCCATTGCCCTCCATACTGCTCACAAGCTGGAGTACAGGCTTTTAGGCAATATGCATGCTCAGTTCCCTTCTCCTTCTGGTACCTTGAAAATCTTGATCTCTTCCTAGCCTTAGTCTTGGCCATTCTTGCTATTAATTCCTCTTAATTCTTTGACCTTATCCCACCCCCAGCAGTTTCCAAATGGGAAACTCTTTTCCCCTGTTTTTCTCCTCCTTTGTGCTCCCTATTGGTTTTCTTTTAATAAACTCTCCCACTCTGATTTAGCCCCCCCCTCCATATACCCTGTTTCATATGGTTTCCTATTTGAATTCATAAAGATTATGGTGATAGTTTAATTAAAAAAAATCTACATACTGTATTGTGAGTTTTCTTTCTGTTTTGGAAAAATAGAGTCCAGGACCAATCATCCTGACTAGTGGAGCTGTCATATCATAGCTGATACCATGTGCAGTTACCCTTTGTTATACTTTTAAAGCAATTATTATAATATACTGGTATTTATTTGTAAATATCTCTTTGTAAAAGGTGATACTTCATGAAATACCACTACACTGACATGTACAAGGATAAAGGTGGGGTTATTTTTGCATGACATATTTATGCCTTCAGATAAGTGGTGAGACTCAGGGAAAAGCTACATTAATTGCATTGAGTTTTACAACTTTCTATTTAGACAGTGTGGGATTTTAGTGAGCACTATCCTGACAGTTGCTCTGTTTTCCTTAATCTATCGACTTAGTGTAGTTTTTGAGGGTTCCTGATCTGAAATTATATTATTAATTTCCTTGGGTATAAACCAAGTATGAAGCTGACTTTCTGTTTCTGACTGTATCAGTTGCAGACTCAGGTTTAATCACAGGATGCTGAATTATTAGGGGAAAATGTTTTGTCTCCCATATCTATAAATACCTTTACCTAATCTTCTGATTTTACATTTTTTCTCTTTTTAGTTATTTTACCTCCAGTGGGTACAGCTTTATTCCTCCTTCACCAACAATAAGAAGAAATAGCAGTGATATGTGCATTCATGAAGACGTATGGTACAGCTCGTGGGAGTGTTGGTGTCCTTACTTACCAGTTTGATAACCACACTATTGCCATTATGTTCTCAAATCCATTTGACTACAAATTGTATAATATCTGGCATGGACTGGCAATCTATGAAGGAGTTAAGGCTGCAGACGATCACCTTTTCAATCACATGTACAATAATGAAGCTCCCAACATGAAAAGGCAGAAAGTAGATAATGCTGGGGGATGTTTGGAACTTGATTACAAAGGTATCTGTATTAAGGCAACCATGTCTTCTTCAGCTAAATCTATTATGAAGGTGGAGGTCTATGATTTGCCTGTATAAATCTCAAAACGTTTAACTAGCAGCCAGTATGTGTAATTTTACTATTTTTTTTTTATTTCACTCTCTTTGTGTATTGTTCAGTCATGTTAACTGTAATGAACTTATGTATAAATCATGTAGAACTGAAAAAGTTCTTATAACTTGCAGTTTATATCTATATTTTACTTGTACTGTATATACTGTTTTATTTTACATGTGTGGTATAGAATTATGGAATTAATGAGTACAGGACTTCTGATTCACAAGCTTAATTTCTAATACATATATGAGATGCCTGTAGTAACTGATGTTTTTGAAAAGGCTTTAACACAAGTATTAATATATAACAATATTGCAACAGTTTTATATAACACACACACACACACACACACACACACACACACACACACACACACACACACACGCACATAAATAAAGCTATAGAATGGTGAACTAGTGTTTGAATCTGTTGTTGAGTAGCAACAATTAACTAGAGAACTAAAAAATGTAACTCAAACCAATGGGTAGGGGGTGTGTTTCTGCCTGCCGAGCAAAAACAATTGTGGAATATACAGAAAGTTGCAGTCCAACAACAGCTTTACCTTTGTAGTACTTACATATAGTGACATAAGTAGTAATGTTGTCATCAGGAAACCAGTGACAAGGAGATGCAGACCAATTCTGAATGAGTGGATTCATATGAACATATCAACAACATGGTAAGCGTATGGCAATCCTCCAAATTAGATGTGCTGAAAAAACTTACAGCAAACTATGGAACAAGGGTTTTTTGCTGAGGGACACACACCCTGCATCTCCCTGTACAGGCAGACTGCCCCAAACCTTCCAAGCCCACATATACGTATATATAGATAGACTGACTGATTGATATAGACATATAAATACATAAATATACACACACACGGGCACACACTGAAGTTGAGTAATACAGGTGAAAAGAGAAGACTCCCCTATCACTAAAAGTGTTTCAGCAATATTATTTCTGTAGATCTGCACTTGCTTATTATATTGTAAATCCATTGACAGGTTGCTCAAGCTGTTGAGTTACTTGGCAATGCAGACTGAAGATGAAAGAGTGATACATTCCCAACAAATGAAGGAGTACTAACTCATTCCATCATGGATGAAAGGCAACATGAAACATGTCATGTTAAGAAAAGCATTGCTGAATTCTATGTAATCGTTAGATTTTTTTCTAGAGAATTGCTGGAAAATTTAAATGTTAGAGTCCTTCCTGTCTAACACATTAGATATAAATAAACACACACACTGAAGTTGACTAACTGAGGTGAAAAAAGAAGTTCTAAAATGTGTAAAGCCAAAAATGATGAATTCTAAGACGTACTAGGAGGTTTTTTTTTTTTTTGTTCTAAGAAGGCTTTAATGATTTACTTTGTAGAGTTAGCTGAAGTAAAGATGTGGTCTGATGTTTTTGTATGAACACTACCGTTTATAATCTGCTAATCACATGATTCTTATGGTATCTCTTCTGCAGGATAATTTTCACACGCTCTGAACTGCTCAGTAAGTCAGAGCTGGCTTTGTCGCAAGTGATGCACTTTAATATGAGAGTTTGTTTATTGATTTATTTTTATTTTTCCTTTTCCCTAAGGGTGTGTGTGTGTATGTGTGTGTGTGTGTGTGTGTGTGTGTGTGTGTGTGTGTGTGTGTGTGTGTGTGTGTGTGTGTGTGTGTGTATGTGAGATCCTAGAAGTAAGAAATTCATACGCTGGCAATATGGGGAGAAGGGATGTAAGGGTGCAGGCCTCTCAAAAACAATTGTGTCATCCAGTTTTACAAGGTTTTGAATAATAATCACTTGGGTTTACAATCGTGCTATATTTAAATAATTTGGCTATGATATTTCATATATTTACTGACAGAAACAATATTGCACTACAAACCCATTTAAGTAAGTATAAAATGTATGTCATTAGTGGATTAAGTAGAATAAAATCCCAAATAATGAAAATTGTTATGATGAAAATTGTTGCAAGTACATTTGACTTACATGAAACCCTATTTGATAGGATGGGGAGAAAACCAAAATTATTAATCCAGTTAATTATTGTAAGACCATACTTGCTATGTTAGAAATTCTACTTACTGCCATATAAAATGAAGATATCTTCAATAAAGCTAACCACTTAATAAATGCTTAGGAAAAAGTTACTTACAGCAAAACAATAATGCATAATTTTCTAGGAGAATGTTCTGCATGAGCCATACTAACTTGTAAAGGTTGGTTGCCAGCTCAACGAAAAACCTAAGGGTGATATTTATAGCCCCACACTTGAGACAATGCGTAACATGAATCTCTGAACAATACTGCAATGCCTATATGTAAATGAACAAAACATGAAGAAGCAGTGCTGGTTGTAGAAGTTCTTAGCCCAGCAGTGAAATACCCACAGCAGATTTACATGTCTGAAATGGTATGAAATGAGAAGAAAGAAGGGTAGTTATACACAGAATAATGCACGGATACATGGAATCACAAATGCTATTAACATTTTGAGCAGGAGGCTGTGGGCACTAGTCTGTGCAGATCTCTTGAGAATATCCATGGGAACATGTGCTAAACTGACCTGAGCACTACTGGCCCCCAGTTTACTCAAACTGATTTAATGATCCTTTTATTCATTGTAAAAGGTATATGGATACCCTGTTTGGGTTATTATAAGATTGGAAAGGGGGAAGCTAGAACAGCAGAAAATAGGGACAGAGAGAAAACACAAGTTAAAAACAAAAGGTGCATATTAAGAGGATTGTGCTTAGAGGAAGTGGGGGACAGAATTGTTTTTCCTGGGAATAGACACCCATTTTTTTAAAATATGGAAAGTAGGGGAAGGAACAATGGCAGATGACATTGGAGGGTTAGGTAACTGTTAAGGATTTTTTAAAGACAAAAAATACAGATTGCATACAAGACAGAGAAGAACAATATAATATGCCAACACTGAGGGTAATACAACACATACAGACAGCAGACACAGAAGGGGGATGAGGAATCGGGGAGATAGCCACCACACTGGACCAGTGGAACTCAATTATTAAACCTTCCTGATGCAGCTGGAGAATGAGCCCAGTGGTGTATGGGACAAGGGTTCCTGAGCTCAGTAGTTGGTACTGACCCAGTCAGTGAGTCCTAAACCTATAGCAGTAGTGAATGAACTGGGTGAAACAGCCTTTCCATGGCCATCTTGACTCTAGCCTAAACCATGTCCTGAAGTCCTTGGTACTAGCTTAGATGGTTGCCTCACACCAGAGACCCTGTAAATGTGCAGCCAATGCCTTCACCCTGTAAACATGTCCCTGGACTGACAGGGGAAAGTGATGATCTTTCCCTCACTTGTGAGGCTTGCAGCTGAGCTGCACCAGGTGCTGTCAGATGTGCATTAGGAAATAACATAAATGGAGAGAGAAAGTGAGAGAGCGACAGAGAGAGAGAGAGAGACGAGAGAGACAACAAGTAGACTAATTAGAATTAAGAAGTAAATGTTTTTGTTTTAATAAAAGACAATTAAGCTTTCATTATTGAATCTGAAAGTGTCACTAAGCAGTGCTATATATTTAGCAGATACTGATGGAATGACTGAACTCTGACAAGTATTTCTAGATATTCATTGTTATTACTGTTTGTGTGATACAAGTGAAGAACTCATTTAAGTTTGGAAATGGCATATCATAAACAATCTGCAATGTTCTGGTAATGCTTTGACTAACAAATTAGGCATTATGGACCCAATGCAGGTTCTTCCACCTCACTGGCTGAGTTTATAATGCACTTGCATAAACATTGATGTTATGTACTGGCGACTTACTGACGCAGTGACTGAGTGTGATCACCTGACACACTTGAAATGTGTGACTTCATTAAAGACTGGTACCGTATTTTAGTGTTATAAAACTTTTGTATTATTTTATTCTTATTTTCTATTATTTTATTTTCTTGAGTATTTATCATACCTTAAAAGTCATTTTACCATCTGAGCCACTCTATATTATTGCTGCCCCTGATTATGAGGAATTTCCCCAGGGAGGTTGAGACAGGAAAAAAAGAATAAGAGAAGAAGAAGGTTGCTTACTCATCCTGTGTGTGTGCATTCTGGCAGAAAACAGTGCAATAGTTCCTACTTTTACTTTACATAATAAAAAAGCTTTAGGAATGACAACATCTCCCACCCCTTTCATCCTTCATTTTATGTAGCACTCCATTTTGAGGAAATGCAGCACGTTACTCTATAAAGGAATTAGTAGGCCGTGGAGAAGTAGTCATTGTAAAACTATGTCTGTAAACTTGAGAACGTATCCATTCTGGGAAAAAATGTTGTTCTGTACAGTTTTGTTGCAAAAAGAGACAAGGTTATGGTGTTCAACTTTAAATAATCTGTT
>NC_056729.1:1900853186-1900878969 GCF_019279795.1 Protopterus annectens
AGCAAGATCTTGACCTCATGGGTCATTTTCAGACTTACTGTGATAAATGGAATACGTCTGGTAAAATGCATGCTGACACCGCTGAATGTACAAAATATTTTTTCAGTTTTTGAAAGTCTCACAGACTGAAATGAAGACCTTTACACAAACTGTTATTGAACAAGGCAGTACAGCTACTGCTTTGATAGAAGGGTTAATGAATAAAATTGTCCATTTGCAAGAAAAATATGACAAGCAACTGGCTGACACACAGCATGACGTAACTGTTGCAAGATAGGAGATAGAGACATTATGAGGTCAATTAGAGACACAGGAATCTGAGGCTGCTAGTGCATCAGATTTAGCTAATCAAGATCTTTTAAGATTACAATCCCTGTTAGAAAAATATCAATCTAAACCAGTAGCAACTGCTGTTACCACTCCTATCATAGCCTCAGCAGGTTTTTCTGCTGAAGTTTATCATCAGTCTAGGATGTTAGAAACTTTCCCTAAGTGGGATGAACAGAAGGGTATTTTTAATAACATGATTACATTTGAAGCTTGGGTTCTTAAAACTGTAGGCACTGTATGGAATGATACACTTGAGTGTTGCTTCTGGAATTTTATTCTGCAGCATTTCATGGCTTATATTCAGCAAAATCAGTATCCAATAGAAACTAAACACCTAAGAATGACAGCAGTATTTTTAGCATACACTAGGGGCAATCTCTCACACCAACACTTTTAGATCAGTTTCAAATGACAGTCTGATTCTTTGGAAGAACAAGCTGAACATTACCAGCTGGCATATATGCCTATTAATGGCAGTGATAAAAAAGATATAAAAGATGCCAATTTTCAAAAAGATGTTATGTGCTCCTTTTTGGACCATTTGGAAGGTGTCCCAGGGGATATCAAGCTTATTTATGAGGAATCTTCAAATACACTCACAAAGTTAGTAGATAAATTGCTAGAAGCACGTATTATGTGTAAAGATAATGCTATTCATAAGCAAAAGATTTACACTCCCCATTCTGCACCCATTGTTAGTGAAGTAAGGGGAAGGGGGCATGGGAGATGGATTAATCAGGGACAGCAAGTCCCACAGCAGGTAGCATGACAATCATGTCAAGGGCAAGTTATAGAGGGCAACAACAAGCAGCATCAGCTCCCCCAGCCCCTCAGTTAGCTTCTCAAGTTACCCCATCTATAGAGGGTCCTCCAAAGAGATAGCCTGTTTGTTATTCCTGTAAACAGGTAGGTCATGCTAAACATTATTGTAAATATTATCAAAGATGGCACCAGGAACAAGAGGAAAAGAGTAAGTTTCTTACTGTGAAAAATTTTGATAAGCCATGTGTACCACGACAGCAACTGGTAATACAGCCAGATGTTCAAACAGAGCAGTACGCTTCACAACAATATGTGACAGAGGGTAATAGAGGACTACAGCAACAACCCCTATATACCACAAACACTCAACAGTCAGCATTCCATATACAGCAAAGGGATGGTGTGACACCTAGTGCCAATGTACAAGGTAATATTGTTAGCACACAGGATGCAACTGTTCCTTCTGACTTTGTTCCTGAGGGTCCAGTAAATTCTAATTATCAGCAGCAAATAGCTCTGCATCATGAACTTAATCGATCTTCTTATGTTGACTGTGAAGAAGTCTAGGAAACACTGCAATTATGTCCTTTGCAGTCCAATAACACCGTTGATTCTGAGTGGGAAGTAGAGCTACTATAGGGATGTGACCCCCCCCCCCCTTAACCAAGTCTCTTTCTTGACTAACTTCAAGAAGGAGAAAGATGGACAACCACTTACCAACATTTCGGTGGAGGGGAACCTGTGGGTAGATGTTCTTCTAGATACAGGAGCGACTGTCTCAGTGACAGGTAGGCATTTGGCTCCTGAATTTTCTAAATGTACATGTATTTCAGGTTTCAATGGCTCTGGATGTCTAGCCATAGGTAGTAAACCTGTACAAGTACAATTCTCCCATGAAGGGGAACCAGTGAAAGGGGTATTTTGATGCATAATTCCTGCACTTCCACAATCTTGGGAATGGATATATTATCCAAAATGGGAATTGTCATAGACCTTCCTAATGGCACTATATGGCAAGGACAAGGTACCATGTTGTGTATGATTGAGGCACTACATGTATCAAACAGTTCTGAAAAGGGCCATATTGTCAGCCGTACTGAAAATGAAGTATGGTTAATGGTAAAAGAACGGTTCCCCGGCATCTAGTGAAAACAGCAGAGAATTCTCCCACAACTGATCTCTGTGTTAAGACTGGCCACCTTGTCCTGAACATTTGTGGTAAATATTTTTTTCTGTTTTTCTTTTAACAATGAATGCAATTCATGAAAATGCCAAGAAGTGCACTAAATCTTTTACTCTTGATGTGTCTGAAACATATGTAGATGTACATAAGGCAGAAATGCCACAGAATGTACAGAAGTGTGCTATTTGCAATGATTTAAATGTTGCTTTTTGCATGCCTTGTCATAAACATATTGTACATATTGTACAAAACCTGGAACACAACCAGGATAAAGTAATGCTTGAAGCACAGACAATGGTTCCTGTTTCTATATATCCTTGTGCAAAAGATTGATTAGAGGGTGATACAAATGTCAAAGTTTGTACTTTACAGTCTGATTTGCAGGAGGTTAAAGATTGGATTGCTAAAGTTAGCAACCAGCAAGATCTTGACCTCATGGGTCATTTTCAGACTTACTGTGA
The DNA here is from genome assembly GCF_019279795.1 of Protopterus annectens. Taxonomy (NCBI): domain Eukaryota; kingdom Metazoa; phylum Chordata; order Ceratodontiformes; family Protopteridae; genus Protopterus; species Protopterus annectens. The sequence continues at coordinate 1,900,855,923 of NC_056729.1, forward strand.
TAAATGGAATACGTCTTGTAAAATGCATGCTGACACCGCTGAATGTACAAAATATTTTTTTCAGTTTTTGAAAGTCTCACAGACTGAAATGAAGACCTTTACACAAACTGTTATTGAACAAGGCAGTAAAGCTACTGGTTTGATAGAAGGGTTAATGAATAAAATTGTCCATTTTCAAGAAAAATATGACAAGCAAATGGCTGACACACAGCATGACGTAACTGTTGCAAGATAGGAGAAAGAGACATTATGAGCTCAATTAGAGACACAGGAATCTGAGGCTGCTAGAGCATCAGATTTAGCTAATCAAGATATTTTAAGATTACAATCCCTGTTAGAAAAATATCAATCTAAACCAGTAGCAACTGCTGTTACCAATCCTATCATAGCCTCAGCAGGTTTTTCTGATGAAGTTTATCATCAGTCTAGGATGTTAGAAACTTTTCCTAAGTGGGATGAACAGAAGGGTATTTTTAATAACATGATTACATTTGAAGCTTGGTTTCTTAAAACTGTAGGCACTGTATGGAATGATACACTTGAGCGTTGCTTCTGGAATTTTATTCTGCAGCATTTCATGGCTTATATTCAGCAAAATCAGTATCCAATTCAAACTAAACACCTAAGAATGACAGCAGTATTATTAGCATACACTAGGGGGCAATCTCTCACACCAACACTTTTAGGTCAGTTTCAAATGACAGTCTGATTCTTTGGAAGAACAAGCTGAACATTACCAGCTGGCATATATGCTAGTTAATGGCAGTGATGAAAAAGATATGAAAGATGTCAATTTTCAAAAAGATGTTATGCGCTCCTTTTTGGACCATTTGGAAGGTGTCCCAAGGGATATCAAGCTTATTTATGAGGAATCTTCAAATACACTCACAGAGTTAGTAGATAAATTGCTACAAGCACGTATTATGTGTAAAGATAATGCTATTCATAAGCAAAAGATTTACAATCCCCATTCTGCACCCATTGTTAGTGAAGTAAGGGGAAGGGGGCATGGGAGATGGATTAATCAGGGACAGCAAGTCCCACAGCAGGTAGCATGACAATCATGTCAAGGGCAAGTTATACAGGGCAACAACGAGCAGCATCAGCTCCCCCAGCCACTCAGTTAGCTATTCAAGTTACCCAATCTATAGAGGGTCCTACAAAGGGATAGCCTGTTTGTTATTAGTGTAAACAGGTAGGTCATACTAAACATTATTGTAAATATTATCACAGATGGCGCCAGGAACAAGAGGAAAAGTGTAAGTTTCTTACTATGAAAAATTTTGATAAGCCATGTGTACCACGACAGCAACTGGTAATACAGCCAGATGTTCAAACAGAGCAGTACGCTTCACAACAATATGTGACAGAGGGTAATAGAGGACTACAGCAACAACCCCTATATACCACAAACACTCAACAGTCAGCATTCCATATACAGCAAAGGGATGGTGTGACACCTAGTGCCAATGTAAAAGGTAATATTGTTAGCACACAGGATGCAACTGTTCCTTCTGACTTTGTTCCTGAGGGTCCAGTAAATTCTAATTATCAGCAGCAAATAGCTCTGCATCATGAACTTAATCGATCTTCTTATGTTGACTGTGAAGAAGTCTAGGAAACACTGCAATTATGTCCTTTGCAGTCCAATAACACCGTTGATTCTGAGTGGGAAGTAGAGCTACTATAGGGATGTGACCCCCCCCCTTAACCAAGTCTCTTTCTTGACTAACTTCAAGAAGGAGAAAGATGGACAACCACTTACCAACATTTCGGTGGAGGGGAACCTGTGGGTAGATGTTCTTCTAGATACAGGAGAGATTGTCTCAGTGACAGGTAGGCATTTGGCTCCTGAATTGTCTAAATGTACATGTATTTCAGGTTTCAATGGCTCTGGATGTCTAGCCATAGGTAGTAAACCTGTACAAGTACAATTCTCCCATGAAGGGGCACCAGTGAAAGGGGTATTTTGATGCATGATTCCTGCACTTCCACAATCTTGGGAATGGATATATTATCCAAAATGGGAATTGTCATAGACCTTCCTAATGGCACTATATGACAAGGACAAGGTCCCATGTTGTGTATGATTGAGGCACTACATGTATCAAACAGTTCTGAAAAGTGCCATACTGTCAGCCCTACTGAAAATGAAGTATGGTTAATGGTAAAACAACGGTTCCCTAAATTGTGGTCTCAAGGGCCCACGGACTGTGGGAAGCTACAGGAATTATTTTCTTTAGGTAGTGATGAAGATTTTAGTATCCAATCCCAAAGGAAGCAGAGACAGACATGCAAACTTGCATACAATGGTGGCTTGATGTGGGAATAATTCAAAAGGGAAATAGCTCTACAAATTGACCCATATGGCCAGTTAAAAAGAAAGATGGCACTTACCGATTGGTTATTGATTTATGAAAAGTGAGCCATTTCATGACTCCCCAGGCTCATCTGATTCCAGGGGTCCCAGAGCTAGCAGCAAGAATAAAACCACAAAGTCAGTGGTTTATGGTCATAGACTTAGCTAATGGCTTCTTTGCAGTACCACTGCAGGAAAAAGATTGGCAAAGGTTTGTTTTCACATTTCAAAATGAACAGTATGTCATGACGCGGTTACCACAGGCGATTCAAAACAGTCCGGTTATATTTCACCGAATAGTTGGACAAATACTACAAGGTCTAGAATCTGATGATTCTTTTCTGCATTACATTGATGACATATTATTACAGTCTGAAACAAAAGAACAGCATTTAGCTAAAGTGACACAGGTCCTTCAAACACTGCATGAGGCAAGGCTTAAGTTTAAAAGTGAAAAGGTACAATTCATGTCATCTGAAGTAAAATTTCTAGGTACTATTTTGCGTCCTTCCAGGCATATTCCTTGTTTGGAGAGGGTGCAGGGAATTTTCCAAATGGATAAACCTGTTACCATTCCAGATTTGCACAAATTTCTAGGTATCATGAATTATAATCAGGTATTCATAGAGGATTATGCCAGCATGGTAGTTCTTCTGTATGACATGCTTTTTAGCCAGGAAGAATTACCCTTTTTGTAGTGGGGACCAAAGGAAAATACAGCTTTTTGTGATTTAAAGGCAACATTGGCCAAGGCTACAGATTTAGTAGCTCCAAGTCTAACACGTCCCTTTGTGTTACAGGCAGCAGCTGGACCAACACACTCTCTGTTGTGCTTTTACAGGAGTGGCCTTAGTGCTCTGATTCTAGAATGGAAAATACTTTATGCCCCATTACATTTTTCAGTAGGAAAATTACATGTTGAGAGGGGATATCACCCATGCATTCAGCAACTTTTGGCCATTTACTGAGGTTTAAAACAAACTGAATACCTAACAGCTTTTTCCAAAGACATTATAGTACAGACACTGCATTATGTCATACAAGCTTTGATAAATGAGACTCAAGCTAAATAAACTGATTAATGACATCAGTCAAGCAGTGTTTGCAAAATGGTGTGCATTATTTTGTGTCAAGCAAGTTACAATAAAAGCTGGAGATAAGTATTACTTATCTAACTTCATGGGATATGAAGGAAAATGACATGAATGCATTAGGCACATTTCAAATCCAGAAAAGCCTATTCTGTCTCCTGATTTTCAAGAAGACAAGGCATCCGTCTTTGTTGACGGTGCTCGATTTTGGGACAATGGACAATACAGACTGGATTTGCAGTAGTACCAGAAACCCCTTCTCTGGGGCAACCGACTCTGATTCAGTTACTGGGATACATGTCTGCTCAGGGAGCTGAACTGGAAGCAGTTCTTTATGCATTACAGCATTTTCCACCTGTCAATATTTTTTTCAGACAGTGCATACGTAGATAATTTTCTGCAGCTGCATATGTCTACATGGGAAGGAGAGGGTTTGTTGATAATATGGGCAAACCACTCAAGCATGCTTCTGTGTTGCAGACTGTTTGGAATTTGGTTCATAGTCACTCCCTTGTGAGTTGCTACAGTATCTTAAAGGTAAAAGCTCATCAAAAAGCTACAAATTAAATTTTTCAGTTAAAAAAAGGCAGCAAAGGAAGGAATACAATCGTATCCTACAGAACACCTTTCCAGTGCCAGATAAAACCACTGCAGTACATGCCATACAGACATTTTCAGCTCAGAATTTGCAACATGATTTGCTGCAGATCCAAACTAAGTTTGGACTGCAGGAAGAGTTAGAAAAATGTACTCTTGTAGGAGAAAGTCCAAGGCAATATTATGCAAAATGTTTTGAAGATGGTTCTAGTCTTTCTTATATACCATACCAAGAGGCACAACAGTTAGTGAAATTTAATCATCAGGTATTGGGACATTTGGGTACACAAAAGTTATGGCCCATTGTAAAGAGCAAATACTGGCATCCACAGTTAGAGAAAATTTGTGATTTACTGCATGCCGAATGCTTAATATGTTTGTAGGTTAATGTTCAATTGAGAAATCCACAGTTACTAAGGGTAATTCCAGCGGATGAACCTTGGTACGCCATCCAAATTGACTTTGCAGGTTCATTACCCCCAGCTATAGGTGGGTACAGGTATCTTCTAGAGGTAGTTGATGTTTTTTCAAAATGGGTAGAAGCAATTCCTACAAAACAATGACGGCTAAGGCTACAGCAGAAGCCTTATGGAAAAACATTTTTTGTCATTGGGGATGGCCACTAGTTATCGAATCCCATAACGGGCCACAATTTGTCAGTAAACTGATGAAAGCTTTGTGTGATTTGTTTGGTATCCAACAATGATTTAATGTTCCTTACCATCCCCAGTCTAATGGGATTGTTGAAGGAATGAACAGGTCTCCTAAGGAATGCCTTAAGGAAGACTGCTTGGAAAAAGGCATAAATTCGGTAAAACATTTACCTGGAATCTTGCTGGGTGTCAGAGCAACTCCACACAGTAAAACAGGGATCTCACCTTTTGAAGTCATGACAGGTAGAAAAATGCCTGTACAATTGCCATTCGATCCTACTATTAGTAGAAACAGACCATTATCAGACCTCCCAACCGTCCCGAATTACTCGTTTTTTACCGAGTTTTGGGGTCCAATTGAAGGGGTGCCACGATTCCCGAGTGGCACCCCTTCATTTCCGATTTTTTCATTTATTTTTTAAAATTTTCGTGCTGTCGGAGCTGACGTCATCACGTGCGCGATGACGTCAGCGCCGTCAGGCTACCAGCCAGTCGGAATTGAGCTCAAGGAGCTCGCATCTTCATTTCTGGCTGTCGGTTGGAAAGGAATTAACCGTGAAGTTCAAGCAACGTCGTGGATGGCAGCAGCATCAGGCCAGAATGGAAGCTGACTGAAGCAAATGTGGACAACATGGATAGCGGTGCACGTCCGTGCAACTCAAGTCAATATATTTTTATGCTTAACGAATGGCATCGCAGTTTTCAACGAATGGCATACAGCCTGGCAATGCAGCTTCACTGTGTAAGTTTTATTTTACTTAATGGCAGCATTCAGGGGGTGTGTGAGCAGCCTATGTTATTTACTTAACGGCACAGCCCCAGCACAGCTTCACTGTTATTTTTATTTTATTGGTAGGGCAGCTTCTATTTTTCTGAAAGAGCAGCTGTGTGTGTAAGTCGGTATATTTTAAACTTAATGGCATCGCAGCTTCACCATGTAACTTACTTTTAGTGGTATAACTTCACTGTTAGCTTTATTTTATTGGCAGCTTTTATTTTACTTAATGGCAGCTGTGTGTATGAAAGCGGTGTGTATTATTTACATAACGACTTTATGAATGGCATGCAGGCCTAGCAGCTTCACTGTGTAACTTTTATTTTACTTAACTGCAGCTTTTTTTGTGGGGGGGTGAGTTTTCAGACTGTTATTTACTCAATGGCACGAACCCAGCACAGGTTCACTGTTTCTTTTATTTTATTGGAAGGTTTTATTTATCTTAACAGCAGCTATGTGTATGACAGTGAAGTTTTATAGTGTTATTTATTTACATAATGGCACCTTACAATGAATGGCATGCATTGCAGACCTAGCAGCTTCACTGTGTAACTTTTATTTCACTTAATGGCAGCTTTCAACAAACGGCATGCAGGCATCACAGCTTCAATGTGTAATGTTTATTTTACTTAACAGCAGCATTCATGGGGGGTGTGAGCTTTCAGCCTGTGTTATTTACTTAACAGCACAGCTTCACTGTTACTTTTATTTTACTGGCAGGGTAGCTTTTATTTTACTTAGAACAGCAGCTGTATGTGTAAGTCAGTATATTTTTACACTTAATGGCATTGCAGCTTCACTGTTGCTTCTATGTTAAATTGTGTGTGTGTAAGTCTGTATATTTTGTTTACTTAATGGCAGAACAGCTTTGCTGTGTTTGAAGTGGCATGTTAGAAGTTGGAGCATGGATCAGAAGGGGGAAAACAATTCTTACTTCAATGCCATTTAAAGACATTATTATAAAAGTACTCTTTACAGAAGCATTTGGAAATTTGATATCTAATAAAACATTTTAAATATATGGCTACTTTATTGAAACATTGCAGCTTTTCCCCAGTATGAGCAAGTTAATGAAGGGAGAGAGACAGAGAGATAGTTGTCTTGGTCTTGTATCCAGGTTGCTCAGACTTTCATGCTGGTTGTGATAAGTAATTAAACAGCTGAAGTTTCCTCAGCCTTTATTTTTTCCATGCACATCAATGTTTTCCTAGCATATAACGTTTCTACATATCCAATGCATACAAGTTTAAAAAATGTATATTAAGGAAGTACTTATTTTAATTGGCATAAATACGAATACTCTTCTTGTTTATAGCATGAGGATATTTAAAAATTGTATTCCACCAAGTTCAATAGTCTCATGTGTATAGTTTAGTGGTTTAGAAACAACTGCAATTATGACCAAATCAGTGTGCAACTATAAACACTTGCCCCCACCAAAAAAAAAAGTTTGTTGTCTGGAATATGTGCCCTGGATACTCAAAAATGTGTGTGTGGAAGTAGACTTTTTATGATGGAAATGTTCTGAATTGGGCAGTTTTTTAATACTGGTTCATGCATTTTGTTTCATTGCCTACTGAAAAAATGTTCAAATTTAAAATGTGCTCTAACAAGTGTGCTGTATTATACAAGGAATATAATTTACTAAAGCCATGTATGTTTTGTGTGCAAGGGGCCAGTGATTTGAAAACAACCCACAAGGTAATCTTTATCCACCACTGGCCAGATGTATTTTGTTTGGATGTGGTGCATGTTTCAATGCTATTTTAATGAATGTGAGTTTCAAGGGTAGAGAAGTTTTAATGCCAAATCTATTTTCATTGTGAGACAGTTTAACAGGTGTCTATTGGTGTTTGTCCATTGTGCTGTAAAGTGTAAAAATTAAAACCCAAATAATCAATCATTGTAGAAGTAAAGCAGCATGCACACTAGTGTTTATGGTAAATGGGGCAAAATAGCCAGGTAAAGGGACATTGGGAATGGCTGCAGGGTGACTCTGGTGCCATATTTTGTTTGCCTGTTCTTCAATTTGCACGAAAGTTGGTATCCCACAATTCCACGAGTGGGCGGGGTTACATAATTATGTATGCAAATTTTATGTTAAACAGCGTACAGATTTGTACCTATTTTTCATGGGCCTTGTCCAGATTTTTGATGTTTCAAGGTTGAGAGGTATGACCATTATTGGAAATTGCACAGCATCAACAATGGTTAAAAGATATTTCTGAACTGTGTCAAAGCCTGTCAGAAATGCAAGCATTCAAAGTACAAAGGATCCTGTTATGCCAGAAGAAAACCTTCTCTCTGGGACACGGGTATTGATCAAGATGTTCCAGACAGACGGTCCATGGGATAGTAATTGGCAAGGACCTTTTGAAGTAATTGCTCAGTTTGGACCTCTAGTGTACAAAGTTAAAGGAAAGAAAAAGAGCAAAATAATTCTTGTTCACAGAGATCAGCTGAAAGTCCTTAAATGACTTCATGTTTTGTGAGGGTTTGTTTGTAGACTCACAGCAAATGCCAAGTTTGAAACAGTTGAAAAAGCATCTATCAAAACAACTTTTCAGATTAATACCATCTACATAGAAAGGTTATATTATTGTACATAGTGAAGATTCTGTTTGTTATTGTACTGACTGTACTCATTGGAGCCCTTGGGGTAGGGTGTCAAGCAAGAAAAATGCAAGTTTGGAAAATAAACAATGACAATAATACTGTAGAGCTAGGTTGGAGTGAATGCTCAAAGATAAATTGGTTTTATGGGCAAAGACAGCAGGACAACTTCACTTGTCCATATAACGCTACTTGTATTTTTGGGTAGATAAGAATTCCCAGTAATGTTACCTTTTGCCCCACGATTAGGGGTCATTATTACATTCGACCAAATAGTCCCAAGGTAACCTTTGAATTTGATTCCAAAGTATCTATTAAATGTTGCCAATTTCCTATATTTTATTTGGGAAAAGGAAAAAATTAAAAGAAATATCCACCATAAACACAATGGCTAGTCTTCACTTATGTGAAGAAATGTGGTAATCATACCATACAGGGAATTAGTATCCCTCCCAATAATACGAAAGTACAACTAAACTTTACTACTGGAGTTTCTGTACTATGTACTAATACCACAGTCACTACAGGCAGCATATATTGGGCATATGTTCTATCAATATTAACAGGTAAAGCCACCTCTGTTCATACAGACCATTTGGTTAAAATCCCTTCTACCTGTAAAAAGGTAGGCAAGCAGTATCAAAAGGTTGTAGTACATTTTAACATCACATTCCCAGACACAAGCAGGTACTGATATAAAAGAGCTTGGTATGATACTCTGCTTGGAGGCCTAGGCACATGCATTGGAGCTATTAATGCAGCTGACATTGAAATTCTAACTAATCATTTACAAGTAGTGGGGGAAGATATCTCTCTGAGTGTGCATTTACAAGCATCTTGGAATCCAGAAATATGGAAGATACACCTGCACAATATAAATTATCAGCAGCAATTTTTAGACAATTATGATGCTATGCAGCTACAACAATTGAAATTTGATGGTAACATGACATTTTTTGTAAATTGAACAAAATGAACTATGCAATCTTTGTATGTGGAAATTCAAAAAAAAAAAATAAAATGCAAGCTGAACTTATGTTACAAAATGAAAATGTTTGGCGACAATTGTTTAACAAATGGATACCAAATACAGATTGAATGGAAGTAACATATTGTACTCCACAACACTGTACAGGAAAGTTCATACATTTTAATGTTACAGATACCACTATTATGTGTCAATTTACTGTGTTACCTATGATACTTCTTGTACCAGAAGGGTATGAGTATTGGTTGCCACAATTTGAAGGTAATTATGTAGATATGAGAGGAAAAACACATAAAATCGAGTATTGTACACAGATTCAAAATGGGCTAATTTGTGGACAGCATTCGCCCGTCTATGAACCATGCTTATTGCAGCATTCTGTTAATTTGTGTAAATGGACTATTATGCCTTCTTCTTTTCAAATGTTTATAGAAGTGGCTCCTCAGTATATTTGTCTGGTTACAGATCAAGATGTAGGTCATAATTTAAAATTACCTTTTGTAGGATGTTTTTCACATGTTGATTTCCTTAAATGGAATAATAAGAGCTATGTGTTTACTGAACACACAGAAGTGAATATTTCCAAAAAATGGAATTGTGAATTAATACAGCTTCCCAATATATCTGTATCCTTGGATAATTTAAAAAAACATAATGAACAATACTAAAATGTATTATGAGGCATTAAGCATCATTGCAAAAGATAAACTACTTAGTTTGGCTAAAAAGACCAAAAAAGACACTGCTCACAATTGGTAGGATATCATTACTGGTTGGTCAAAATCAGGAAAAAAATGTTAAGTTGATTGGTACATCCTGTATTAGTAGTGTTAGGTATTATAGTTATATTGACTATCTGGAATTGCTACCTAAGTTGTCATTTGCGAAAACCTTTTGAGTTCAACAAATCATGATGGTTAACCTAGATAAACTGGGAATGGTTTGAAACGCTGAAAATGAACAGTCAGTCTTTTCTTTTTAAATGAAAAGTGGGAATTTTGAGAGTAAAGAACAGGTTAAAATGGACTTCAGTGGATTTTTTCTGAAAATGTAAAATAAATGTTCTGCATTTCAGTGTGTACAGTGCAAGCAGTTAACTAACTTGGCAAAAACATATAGCTTGGCATTCATTGCTAATAAGAATCAGAAGTAAAATATTTTATCTCTTATAAACTATGCAGCTTGTGAAATTTATTATCTACAAGCAGGTCAAGATGAACTCTTGTATGCAGCTGTTTCTCGTCAGTATGATACGCAAGACAGGCCAAGGACAAAAGGAGTTATTCTTCAGGAACAGAATGTTTAAGACATGGAAAACAAACTGTCAGCAGACCAGCTTGAAAGGAAAGACTTATTATTCTGGCAAATTCTCTAAACTGCTAATGAGGCAGAGAAGACACTATAAAGATTGGGACTTTTCTTTTGTATGAGAGACTTTGATTATTCTAAGCTGAAGTGTGTTTTGATGTATATATCCTTCATTGTTAAGCTAGATGTAATACTTGTGTGCAGTAAATGAATGTCGCAACAGCAGAACTGTCCAGTGTCTTCACTGAGTAAAAGTACAGACTAACTGAATAGTGTGGTACCATTTTAACTTTAACAGGTGTTAATACCTATCCTGCTCTCATTCATAGGCATAGTGTCAGACTATCACCACACATTCACAGATGCACCAGGCATACAGCCATACCAACAGTAGAACATTTTAGTTGACTTATTCAGTTGGAACAGTAGTGTACGTCATAATGTTTTAACAGTATATGAGTGTTTCTATAAATAGTCAGTGCTACTTGTTTGTTACTATAAATAAATCTTAATATCAGTCCCTGTATTCAAACCCTGGTCTGTGTATGGAAAAAATAAAAATATATGTATTGCTTATCACACTGAGCTACTGGGCCACTGTTGTGTGTTGGTTGACTGGTATGTGCATACACCTCACTTGCTGACAAAGTCTGACCTGCTAATATTGGTACAGTGTCACAGAAGACTGCAATGACAGTTGAACATACATGCATGAGATTCACACATGACAGATATAGTAGGTGAAGTGTGTTTTAATACTTGGAATGAAGGTGTACATAATTAGCCCCTAGTGGATGGGAATATGTGTGATCTGTACAGACCATATCAGGTTGCTGGGAATGGGATGCCTACCTGATCCATATACATTTGCAGATGGTATATTTGCAGTCTACAGCTTCTACTGTGTTGTACCTGCCTGCATCAGTATACCTACATTCAGCAATGCATATAGCCGAAATGCAAAGGTTAACACAAGACAATCCTGAGGGGAAAAACACTATAATACCTTGCACATTACTATTCAAGGTTCACATGTTAGTGCAGAACATATATCAATTTGCATACTGTCTTGTAGTAGAGCTCCACATCTACACTTTAGCATAACAGTTCTTTAGCAGCCAAACTTCAGTCACTTCATTGTGTTATACCCATATTTGGTTTGTAGCACCTGTAAAACTGGATTTCTTCAACAACTGACCAGAATACACACAACAATTGGTAGAACAAAACATTATTGATAGTGACATGACACAGTCATTGGTATACATTGACAAACTTTATTGTTTTCCAATTGAAATAATGCATGCATTGAAAGTGTACTGTTATTACAGCACCTATGCAATACTAACTTTATTTCCTTAACAATTCTGACTGCAGTTGTACTGTATTTCCTGTAGATCATGAATGCACGTCATTTATTCCCTTCACATTTAGAATGCCAGTGTACTTTATTACCAGATCATTGGTGTTAATACCATATATAAATGTCATTCCTACACATTAATAATGGTATTGCAGTACACTCAGAAAAGAATATACCTACTGACAGTTACTACTGTACTATTTCTTACTTATATGACTATATATTGCAAGATATATCTGTACTCACCACACTCTCAGTGCATCCTCACTAGGCAAACTGCATAGGCCTCCAAGTTTTGAGGCCTCTACTCTGCAGCTGTGGGAAGAGAAACACACCATTATGCGTACCTGTCTATCAGATATTCATGCTAGAAGTTGATAAAGCAATGGTTCCTATACTTACAAACTCCTGGGGCATTCTGGTTCTGAGCATCTTGGATCCACTGGGCCACTGACTGTCAGGCATTAGGATACGCCACATAATGCATGCACTCAGACCTCTCAACAGCAGGTAGAAATATGACTCTGTCCTTGTACATGTGGGTGTAAATGACCTGAGACATACCTCCCTGGACTATATAAAAAGAGACATGGAGGAGCTCTCGGATTATGTAGCCCAGGTGGGTATGACCCTAGCCTTGAACAGCATCCTACCATCACCCAGAATGGTACCACAGTACAAGTCAAAAATGATTGATTTCAACAATTGGCTAAGTTTCTGGTGTCATTCTAAGGGGATCCAGTATCTGTCTGCCTGGGATGACATGATTGACAGACCTTGATGCTTTGACAGATATGGGCTGCATCTGTCACCCCTGGGCTTCCGGATACTGGCCAAGGCTCTTGCCATCCCCATAGAGCCTTTTTAGGTGGTGTTCCAAAGATCAAATTACCACCATAATAGCTGCAAACAAATGCAGTCTGAGAATCATGCAGCTAACATTAGAAGTCTAAATCACAAAATGCACTCGCTTGAAGCAATCCTTAAAATGGAAAACATTTCCATTTGTGCTGTAACAGACACCTGGTTCAAGGCAGCAGAAAGCACCCCTGCACTACCAGGCTATAACTCATTCCACACCTTTCGGCCCCAGAACTTAGACTGAAGCTACAACGGCGGTGGTGTTTCTATATTCATAAAGGATGCACACACCTCCAAACTGGTAGTGCAACATAATGCATCTAAGATACTTCAGATGCAACTAACATTGGGTAAGACAGCGATTCAGGTCGTACCCTGCTATAAGTTCCCTACCATGTCCTAAGAGTCACACTCCATGTTCCTAAGCACCCTGGAGAATATTAAGGTCCAACCTAACACTCTCATACTGGGTGACTTCAACTACCCCTCCATTAACTGGGAAAACTACTCATGTACCAATACACTTCCCCAACATTTCCTGGAATTCATTAATTCCAATGCCCTGCAGCAGCTTGTTCTTACCCCCACTAGCGGTAGCAATATCCTTGACTTGGTCATTATGAACATGAGTGACCATTGCTCTACACCAATAGTCAACTCCTCCCTTGTTAGATCCGACCACAAACTAATCAGCTTGGAAATGCACCCCCCCCCCGCAAAGGTAACCACCAGGAAAAACTTCTCCAAAGCTAACTTTGGGATCCTAAAAACAGAGGTGGCTAACTTCGCTGCACCCATGCAAATATAGATCAGTTGCATGACCACCAAATCATACACCAATGCACTGTACAAACACGTAAACAAATGCATGGATCTCGCCATACCCAATAGAACCAAGATGCTCTCCTCCAAAAAAAAAAAAGGAAGCAAATCTGGTGGTCCCCTACCATAACAAACTCTACAACAGAAGGAGGAAACTGAAGTGGAATAAGGTGAAGTCCCAAGACTGGAAAAACTCCCTTGTCAGCCTCAACAAAAAGTTGAGATCCCTCATCAAATCCTCTAAAGCTAGCTGTGAAAACAGAATAGCATCAGATAGTAAAGGCAACCACACCTTCTATAGTTATGTAAAGAATCTCCACGGCATTAACCAGATTTGTTCTGAGCTACTGCACAATGGTACCTCCTATACCGAGCCAACAGATATTGCCAACATACTGGCCGACAGATTCATTGCTAACGTTACCCTTCTCTCCCCCCTAAGGGACCAGTCACAATACCAGCAGTTGCTTGGCACTCAGTATTACTGCTGCACAGGTTAAAGCAGCATTGTCCAAGGCCGAAAATACAGCTTCTGTGGGACCTGACAATATCCCTGGCTGTGTTCTACATGACTGGCACCTCACCTGTGTGCCCTGTTCAATCACAGCCTCACCTTAGGCTTTGTCCCTATCGAATGGAACACTGCTACAGTCATCCCTCTCCACAAAGGAGGAGTGACTACAGACCCTAGGAACTATTGCGCCATTAGCCTGATAAGTCTGATATGTAAAGCTATGGAACACATCACCATGGACCAAATAAACAAGGATATAGGGAATATGTAAACTCTGGATTCCACACAGTTTGGTTTTGTGAAAGGCAGATCATGCCTGCTCAACTTGGTGAACTTCTTTGAGTCAGTCACCAAAGCTGTGGATGAAGGCAAGGTGATTCATACAGCCTTCCTTGATCTGGCCAAGGCCTTTGATACCATTCCCCACTCAGGAATCATAGAAAAACTCACTAAGCTAGGCATCAACCCCTATATTTCTAGGTGGGTTGCAAACTGGCTCACAGGTAGAATCCACAGTGTGAAAGTAGCTGACTCCAAGTCAGACTGATGACCAGTCATGAGTGGAAACCCACAGGGTTCAGTTCTAGGTCCTCTCCTGTTTGGTGTCTAGTTCTCTGAAGTCCAGGCCAACACGAAGGGACTCCGGCTGACAAACTTTGCAGACAATTGCAAGTTGTGAGCTATTATTAACTTCCCAAGTGATGTTGACATGCTACAGAAAGGCCTCACTAAGACCAACAACTAGAGTCAGAACCATGGCCTTAAGCTCAATGCCAAAAAATGTGTTGTCATCCTCTTTGGGAAAAACCTAGTTCCCATGAATTACCACATCAATGGTAGTCCACTGAACACAGAAGGCATTATAAGAGATCTGGGAAAACAGGTTGACAGCAACCTCTCTTTTGACCACCACATTGCCACTGTGGTGAGAAAGTCCTTCTATGTGGCACATCTCATTACTAAGGATTTTGCATCCAGAAACAAAGACGTTATTGTCTCCCTCTACTCATCCCTCATTAGGCCAGTCATTGAGTACAATGCCCCATTTGGCATGTACCTCACTAAACACCTACAACAACTGGAGAGGCTGCAAAAGTACCTCACAAAGAAGATCCTAGGCCTTAAACATTTGTCCTATATGGACAGACTAAAAAAAACTCCAACTGTTCTCTGTCTCATATCGCCTACTTAGAGGCAATCTCTGCTTGACTTACAAAGCCATGTCTGACCCAGCTTTGTTAGAAATGCTACATCTGAAGAAATCCCAATCCCTCTGCACCACACACTCCAGAGACTTCAACTTCATTACTACAATCAACAGAACATTCTGGAGGGACAGGTTCATAACCCAGAGACTGCCCATGCTATGGAATAGACTTCCCTTACATGTGAAGCAAAGCACCTCACTGACCCTCTTCAAGAGGAATTTTGATGAGTGGATGGGAAATAGAAAATTCACCCCAGGGATCACTCCAGTGGCTTTACTTGA
Source organism: Protopterus annectens (assembly GCF_019279795.1). Classification (NCBI taxonomy): domain Eukaryota; kingdom Metazoa; phylum Chordata; order Ceratodontiformes; family Protopteridae; genus Protopterus; species Protopterus annectens. The sequence goes on from NC_056729.1 coordinate 1,900,871,356, forward strand.
CAGAGGCAATGGGAACTACATTTGGGTGGCACAATGCCAGGGTAATACTATTGACTAGGCTTGTAAAGGCTCCAGGGCCATTAGCCTAGTACACACTTATGAACCTATGAACCTAAGAGCACCACCTTTCTCCACTTCAGGTCATCGTAATGATGATGCACCTGCTCACCAGTGTGGAGGATTCCAGTAGCATTGGTGAGGTCACATGCAAGACAGTCCCACGACTTGGAGTTGTACTCAGAACCCTGATACTGGTCCTGCAGCAGTCTATCACCATGGTCTTTGACAAGGACCCCAACCATGACCCTGGACTCCAACATGACCCAGCACTGTTCCTGGAAGTGTGCTCCCTCTCCTACTCCAGCCATAGCTTCTGCAGTGATAAAACTCCAACATGTTCTGGCTGTATTCCCACCTGTGCAGCTTAAATAAGGCTATTTTCCCACTCTTTGCCACCATTAGACCATTGTTAAAAATGCTAAGCAAAGCTTAGCAGTGTGCAAACCTGCTAAGCTTAGTTGAGCAGTGCTTAAAGTGGCAAATGCTTAGCAATTCTTAGCAGTGTGCAAACCCACTTAGCTGAGCTCAGAACTGCTTAAACTGGGATTAATTAGCAGTGCCCAAACCAGCTAAGCATATCTGTGCTTTGCTAAGTACTGCTAAATAAGCATTGCTTGGCTTGGCTTAGCAGTGCTTAGCAGAGCTTAGCTAAGGGCAAACTAGATATTTAAAAAATTAAAATGGACATTATTTTGACATTGATGACTCATTAATGATACATTATTATGTGTATGTATGTTAGTTTACATGACCTAACCCTATGTATTTTAATTACGTTATTTTGGGGTGTGACTGTAATGTATTGGACACTTGTGTGTAATTGGAGCTTTTCTCCTCGTACCTCCACTGAAAATGGGATTCTGGACCAGCTGCACTAATCCAGTTAACAAATATCGATAACTACATTGAAAAAAAATTGTATATATTAATGCTTTCCCATGTAAAAGATGAACGGCCTGTCTGGTTATTTGAACCATGCATCTACTGCATACAAGGCCGTGACTCTAACTATTCAGCTAACGTGGACGTGAAGAGTTCAGCTATACATTTCTGTATAGCTTTCTGTTACATTTAAGCACTGCTGAGCGACTCACTGTGGTCCGCAAACCCGCTCAGCTATGCTTAAACTTGACATTTTCCATTAAAATTAAAAGCATCCAGTTTCTATTTTTAGATGTCTGGCACATCTTTATTGCTAAGCACCACAAACACACACACAAAAAATAAAATTAAAAAAAAAGGGACAATGACATTTTCACATTTAATTTCAGTGCCATCCAGCACTCTGACAGTACAGGAGGAGAGGGTGTGTTATGGACACTGTAACACATCCCCTACATATAAATTGCACAACTGGCTGAGTACAGACATTTATTTAGTATTCTAGTGCCATCTGGCACTTTGATAGTGCAGGGTGTGTGTTACACAGCTCCTAGCACTGTAACACACCCCTACATTGATTCAGTAACTGTGTACATGGCTCTCCCTCAGTAGTACGCTTTCATTAATATACAAGGTATGCTGCCAAGGGGGAGCTGCAAACATGGCCATGATGCACTCTATGTAGGGCTTGCACTATTCCTACACAGAGTTTATTACATCTGGGGGGTGTCTTAATTCTGTATCCAACAATGATATAACAATAACAAGATTGTCCATTAATTATGTGAATGAAAACATGTTATCTTATCATATGGAAGTATGATTTTAATTATTTTTAACTTCAAACTGCTACTAAAAAAAATCTGATAAAAGAGCATGCTTGCAAGTTTTTCAGTGATATGAGCTAGAAAGCACCTAAAAGGCAAAGGACAATTATGCATTCCATCTGCTGGATTAAGTGTATTAGGCAAATGATCACAGGGGCTTTTTTAAGCCAAGCCATGTGTCCCAAATGTATCTGACAAGACTTGGAACTTAAGTTACTCTAAAGTGTGCATGGAGGCTAGAGCTTGGGGGGGATCATTGATTTACAGGTTGCCACTGTCCATTATGGATATAGGCTCCAGACCATGGGTTAATTTTTGACTGTTCACTGATCCAAATTAAGCTTGAATTTGGTTAAGGAAGAACTTTGCCTCACAGGGATCCAAAGCCTGTTGAGAAAATGGGTATTCTTCAAGGCACAAACTGGTCCCTCCAACATGTCCTATTTATGTTGCAAGAAAAGTCCATAAATTGCGTATTTCTGAAACCATTTGTTTTGCTAATATGCACAGGGCTTACCACTGAAGGATCAAAGGATACCTTGTATGCCAGGTATAAATTACCCCTCAAACATCTGTAGGAAACTCAGTACAAGGATAGGGCTTTGAGGAAATCCACACAGAACATGTTTATGCCCTATATCCTTTTTGTGAGGAACGCCCATGGACATTCCAGTTGTTTCAGACGCTTGGTCAGATACATACCAAAGGAAGCAATCCACTTAATGGCTGGTCCGATAAGGGATGAATGCTGGGGAACAATGACTTCCTTAGACTTATATGCCATACCTTTGCTTATGAGTTGTGCAACATGGAATGACTTCCTTATTACTATAGACACATGATGGCTGAAGGCCAGGTTGCTGTGTAGTTGCATCCTGAAATCACTGACTACTGGATCTACTTTTATGGATGTGTTATCAATGAGACAGTTTCCAGGGATGGCTGACTTTTTAAAGGATACTATTATGCATTTATTGGCATTGATTTTCAGAGCATGGTTCTAACACCAGTTATCTGTTTCAGTCAGCCCTTGTTGGAGAATATTTGTATGCAGGGGGTATGACTGCACCTAGTTTGCAATTTGGAGCAAACTAGGTCAGCAAAGGCCATTGACATTGGACTTGACTTCAGAGAAGTAGATGCCAAAAAGGAGTGGACCCAACATGCAGTCCTGAGGGACTCAATTAATGACTGACCTCTTTGTGGAAGTGGACTTTCTTAATCTAACTTCTTCAGTCTTATCTGAGTGCTACCTGGCTATCCATCAGGTGACATTGGGATTTATAACTAATTGCATGAGTTTGGGGGGGATTCAATAAATGTTACATGATAATTTTTACTGTGTGTGCATCACTGCATGATGTGTACATGGGCACAGCACGTTTTAGAGTCAGTAAACTCTGTGTAGTGGTGCGCAATCATGCACACTCACATGCAATTACAGAAACTTTGGTGGAATGCAAGTTTCAGCATAAGCAGCTGAAATTAATGATAATGAAGCAAATCAATGTGACTGATCCAACATCCTAAAATGAAGCAGTGTAGACTCTATGCACATGTTGGTAGTGTATGTGGAAAATTTCCAGGTACAGGGGTTTACATGGAAATACAGGCAATAAAAAGTATTGATTGAAATTTGGGCAGAACTGGCCTTAACAGATAACACCACACATATTATGGCCTAAGCACACTCTGTGGATGCTAGAAAATCCGTCTACCAAATAAAAATGTCATTTTAACAGCTCTGACATAAATGCATCTTTGGTCCCCCACCCCAAATGTAGAATATGTTTGCATGTTGTACCTTTAAGAAGCATTTCCCAGGCCAGCACATGCACATAAAAAGCAAGCACATGCTAGCTTCAGTACTATTTTGAGATTGCAGCCAGATAGTGAGCATGTATGAGAGAGAGAGAGTCAGTTTGTTTATAAGTTTATCTAGGTTAAAGGCATTGCCTCATTCCTGATGTGTTTGTACACAATAAGGCTGCTTGAACAGAACCCACAAATGTTTGTCTGTTAAATCTTGACTGGGCGAATGATACCAATTGAAAAATAAGCATGTATATAATGCAAGCTTTTAACATATTTAAAACTGATGAAACAGAGTATTATAATGTACTGTAAGAATAATGTGTCATGTATCACATATCTAGGCAAAGTAATACCCTGTCTTGTGCTTACAATATTGTGTTCCGTGCAGTTGCCCTGCTTACACAGTTACTAATCATGTTGATCTCAGGCTGTCAGCATGGTGATTATGCAAATAAGGCCAAAAATCAGTAAGTGTTTTTGAATCACAAAAAGCAGTAACTCTGTGGGGATGTTCACTTTGTGTAGGGATCTACACAGTGTTTATGTTTCCAATGGATGTCAACAGTGAATTATGATATCAGGGAGGAGTGTCAGCTTCCATTTTCTTTCTGTTAACATGTTTGCATGTTGGTGCACTTAGCACACCAATGAGAAATGGAGCAATAAAAAACTTGTTATGCAACTATTCCTGTGGCAGCACCTTATGTATGGGGGTTACAATGTTTATGATCCTGGGTCTGAGTATAGGATGTACAAGGTTATCTTCACATTTTATGTTCCATGTGTTCAAGCTATTAGGAAAGCAGACATTAAAATCATAAAGTTTTCTTATTCTTACTTTATTTATGTGACTGTGCGTGGAGCTGCACAAAGCTGTGCATAGCACACTACGGAGCACTCAAGCAGGTGTTTTAAATCCTTCTAATTACAGCCTAAGTAGACAAACTGCATCTTAATTAGCCACTCCCACATGGTGGACCTATTCAACAAATGTATAAAGTATCCATGTAGCCTACATTCTTAGTTTCCCTTGATACTTAAATACCATTGGAGTAGAGACTTGGAAATGTTAACTGAGATAATGCTAGGGGCTGATACAGCTATTCTACATCTGTATGTACTAGAGGCTGAAGTCAATGCTGCTGGTGCTGATGACAATAGGCTTAGGCTGAGAAGAAGAGTGCTCAGGCCCAGGGTAACCTTCCAGGTGCTACATGAGCTGGAGATTTTAGAGTGCTACAGGGTGGACAGGGACACATTACAAGAACTCAGTGCACTCTGCTGGCCTCATCTCAAAGCCAGAGCCAACCAAGAGGAACCTATTCCAGTGGAAACTAAGGTATGTGTAGCCCTTATAATATTAGCTACAGGTACTTGTTGAAGACCAACTGGGGACATAATAGGTATGTCACAGGCATCAGCATCCAGGATACTCCACCAGTTCTTGGATGCTATGCTCGTACATGCCAGTGAGCACATATATTTTCCCCTGTCTTTTGAAGAGAGAGCAAGCAATATGTAACAGTTCTACCATGTAGCATATTACCCTGAATTACTGGGTGCCATAGATTGCATTCATGTACACATTAAGGCACCACCTGGTGAGAAGGGTAATATATACATTAACTGCAAGGCATACCAATCTATCAACTGCCAAGTAGTGTGCAATGCCGTGGGAATTATCTTGACTGCATGTGCTGGCAACCCTGACAGTTATCATGACTTCCATACCTGGCACACATCACAGCTGTATCAGATGTTTGCAGGGAGACATCCCACAAGGCCATTTACTGGGGGATGCTGGCTATGCCCTGGAACTGTGGATGATGACACTCAACAGAAATGCAAACACATGCATGGACGAACATCATAATGAGGCACACGCATAAACTAGAAACATCATAGAGCATGTGTTTGGGCTTCTGAATTCATGGTCCCAGTGCCTAGATATATCTGGCAGTGCCTTGCAGTATAATTCATGTGGATATACACAAATATTCACAGTATGTGCTATGCTACACAGTTTGATGTTGTGGAAACAGCTGCAGCATGATAGGCTAAGAGAAGGGACACACATCCACTCTCGAATGCCTAGGTCATCACAGCCACAGTCACAGGAGGACTCACAAAAGGAACCCCCAACTGCTGTCCCTGTAGGCAGATGTAGGTGTTCTCAGTATGCCCTTGCTTTGGCTAAGAGAGACAACCCATAGCACATTTACTGACCACTTAGGGACCTAGGGACTAATACCTTTCTCCTACTTGTATACATATATTAAAATGCCAAGCAACTCACACAACCTGTACCTATCCATATATTGGCTGTGTATTGCTTGCATCAGACATAGTCAGGCCTGAGCTAAAGGTGTGTCAAACACTGCATTTGTAAGGTAGGTCCTGAACCTAGACTGTATTCTTGAAGAGTATCATAACATATCCTTGTATCTATTAATGTGGTACAGTATGCAAGTGAATAGTGGTGCATTTGTACAGAAATTAAATTAACATGTGACTACAGTCACTTATTTTACTAATATGTGTCCATCTGTAATTAGTAGGCCTCAGGCATGAAATATTCACATAGTCCTACCTCAGCAGAATACTAGTACATCATTCAAGAGAGAAGTTAGAAAGTGAGGCTACACATTGCAGTTTCTGACTTCAGACTTGTTTGCATCCCATCAGTAACGGTGCTTTGTTCCCCTACCCCCAAAACAGGAGTGTCCCCTTCTAACTGCCATAACAGTAACTTAGCTGCTACCTCCAAATCCACAGTATGAATCTTTATGTCACAGTTAATATCCTCTCACATTTTAAGGAAAATTATATAGAATTACTTACACGTTGTATGTGTTAGGTAACTGAGAAATTAACAAGCACACACATGTAAGACAGAGAAATGCATATTTGTCACCATAATTATGACAGGTTGTATGATTACAAACTGCTCTATGTCCAAACACAAAGAAGTACTTGTACAATATACAGTCCATGGTTTGATAGCAGTCTACATTTTTATGCACTTGGTTGTGTGATGAATGACCCGAGGTCTGTTCTGGCAAGCTGCTTCTGTGGCAAAAAGAACTAAGGCAGCCATCCTGTTTGCTGAAGCTTTATTGGTGTTGAGGGTTCTAATCCTGATATAAGTAGAAACTTTGTAGGCGTACTATCAATAGGTAGTGTGTTTTTACAGACTTTGAGTCTGTGTCCCATACTTCTATCATATTTGTCTTGCTTTAATTGCACCACATGTAGAAAACATGTTTGAAAAGGCTTAGTTTTGCACAAAGCGCAGCATTGCAGAAACAGGGAAAAGCAGATAAGATTTGTTAGACTGCGAATAACAGAAACCAGATGCATTCAATTATTGCTATTAGTAACTGGGAAATCCCAGCCTGGAGTAGTGATAGGAGTGAGCTATAGTAGCAGGTATATATTACATAATAGGAAGTCTCAGATGTTAGCAATGCACCTCAATTTGAGCAGTGCTTACCTATACACACATATGTAAAAGAGGGAAACACACATGCTTGTTTAGTTCAGGAAGAATTGCATTTTTGTTATGCCTAACTATTGCATTACATACATAGATCTGTGTTCTTATTGTCTTATATTTCCCAGATGCTTTGTCTGATGTAAGTCTACATGCAGAAACATTGCATACTGAGGGCACAATATAACTATATGTATATAAATGTAATATCCATCCATTTGTTTCACCACCAACAACTACACCAACAGTCAGTACAACCCTTGGGTCTCCTGAATTTTACAACAGATATATCAAACACGAAACAAGGTGTAATATATAATGTTGTGTGCTCCCTTGTGGATAGGGCCATTTAGTGATGCTGACAGGCTTTCACTGCCAAACTCAAACAGCCAAATATGCTCAATAAGGGGACTTGTATTGTTGAACAGCTAGGCTTCTAAACAGTATACTACTGTTAAGGTATTAGCCTCAAATGACACTAAGGAGGAATGTGCGTATGGAGGTCTCCAAAGCTGTTGTCCCCCAAATGGCTTGCTG